>NW_028163485.1:0-17292 GCF_964263955.1 Coregonus lavaretus
CCCCCGCCCTCAAGCCCGACCTCCGACCTCCGCCCCCTGTATCTCCGTCTTTTCTTCACGCGGATGACGGGGATTTGGTCCTGGTCTCAGGAAAGCAGTATATCCTTCACGTCGGACTCATTAAAGAAAAAATCTTTGTCCAGTTCGAGGTGAGTAATCGCTGTTCTGATGTCCAGAAGCTCTTTTCGGTCATAAGAGACGGTAGTAGCAACATTATGTACAAAAATAAGTTTTTAAAAATGTGAAAAAAACTAACAAAATAGCACAGTTGGTTAGGAGCCCGTAAAACGGCAGCCACCCCCTCCGGCACCATTATATATATAGGGCATAAACCCTCTGTTTTCAGCCACAGGGCATAAACCTCTGTTTTCAGCTACAGGGCATGAAGCAGGGGATGAGACAGAGGACAGGGATGGTTGAATCAGATAGAAGCCAAGCCTTTATTTGTTTTTATGACAGCCCAACGGATTAAATTTGGCAAGAGCAAAGGTCCCAAACGGTATCTATCATGTCTTTGCATTCTTGCGTCAGCCGGCCGGTGCTCTGATTCGCCGGTCTACTGAGCCACCGGTCTGAGCGCACCACCTCCTCGGCAACACCGGAATGGAAACCCAACGCACCCTAATCACATCCACCTGCACCTCATCATCTCATCAACCCCCCCAATATAGTCCTGGACTGTTCAGTGTTGTGTTGTGTGTGATCGTTAGTGTCATGGCAGGGATGTTGGTAGAGCATGGCGTTTGCAACGCCAGGGTTGTGGGTTTGATTCCCGCAGGGGGCCAGTATGAAAAAAAATATATATATATATGTATGCACTCACTAACTGTAAGTCGCTCTGGATAAGAGCGTCTGCTAAATGACTAAAATGTAAATGTCGTGTACTCGCTCTTTGTTGTTCTCTTGCTCAGTGTTAAGTAAACCTTTACATTTTTGATTCCTGCGTCTGCGTCCTGCCTCTTCGTATCCTCAGTACTCGTCACAGTAAGAGAAATATAATCAACAGTGTTTTTATGAAAGGTACAAAGACAGGCTCCAATGGCATCCTATTCCCTACTTAGTGCACTACTTTTGACCAGAGCCCTATGTAAATAGGGTGCCATTTGGGATGCATATAAACCCTTGTCCTACTGTAAAAACTAAACTCTATCTCCACTCCGTTTTGTAAATGTCATGCCTCCCAAGGACATTCTAAACCTTTTCAACAAAATGTCTCTTCTGTCTCACGTCTCTTTTGTCCAGACTTCTTCTGTCTGGAGTCTAATTTTAACCAGACTATATTTTGTATGCTACTACTCTCCTCATAGTCTCTCTTCCCCGCCCCCTTCTCTCTCTCACTTTCTCTCCCCCTCCTCTCGCTCTCTCTCTCTCTCTCTCTCTCTCTCTCTCTCTCTCTCTCTCTCTCTTTCTCTCTCTCTCCCCCGCCCCCTTCTCTCTCTCTCTCTCTCTCTCTCTCTCTCTCTCTCTCTCTCTCTCTCTCTCTCTCTCTCTCTCTCTCTCTCTCCCTCCCCTGCCCCCTTCTCTCGCTCTCTCTCTCTCTCTCTCACTACCCCCTCTGTATCCCCCCCTTCCTTCTCTCTCTCTCTCCCCTCTCCTTCTCTCTCTCCTTCAAGGCTCACAGTTTCTCTCTTGATATGGCTGAAGGACATTATTTATTTAATCAGAGGAGGACGTGGCCACTTCTAAGTGTATAAACCTATTACAGTCTCCATTAACTTTATCTATGGTAATCCCACTGGGATTATTGGAAAACCACTATCTGACAGTACATAATTTTGTTGGCATGCTTCCCCTCTATATGTTGTGTCAGTAGCATCCTCTCTGACCAGACTGATATTAGTCCTGTTGGCTATAGTGTCTCTAGTGTCTGGTAGTGTCTGGTAGTGTCTGGTAGTGTCTCTAGTGTCTGGTAGTGTCTCTAGTGTCTGGTAGTGTCTGGTAGTGTCTGGTAGTGTCTCTAGTGTCTGGTAGTGTCTGGTAGTGTCTCTAGTGTCTGGTAGTGTCTCTAGTGTCTGGTAGTGTCTCTAGTGTCTGGTAGTGTCTGGTAGTGTCTCTAGTGTCTGGTAGTGTCTCTAG
This sequence comes from Coregonus lavaretus, assembly GCF_964263955.1. Classification (NCBI taxonomy): domain Eukaryota; kingdom Metazoa; phylum Chordata; class Actinopteri; order Salmoniformes; family Salmonidae; genus Coregonus; species Coregonus lavaretus. The sequence goes on from NW_028163485.1 coordinate 2,077, forward strand.
TGTCTGGTAGTGTCTGGTAGTGTCTGGTAGTGTCTCTAGTGTCTCTAGTGTCTGGTAGTGTCTGGTAGTGTCTCTAGTGTCTGGTAGTGTCTGGTAGTGTCTGGTAGTGTCTGGTAGTGTCTCTAGTGTCTGGTAGTGTCTGGTAGTGTCTCTAGTGTCTGGTAGTGTCTGGTAGTGTCTCTAGTGTCTGGTAGTGTCTGGTAGTGTCTCTAGTGTCTGGTAGTGTCTGGTAGTGTCTGGTAGTGTCTCTAGTGTCTGGTAGTGTCTGGTAGTGTCTCTAGTGTCTGGTAGTGTCTCTAGTGTCTGGTAGTGTCTGGTAGTGTCTGGTAGTGTTGTGTCTGGTAGTGTCTGGTAGTGTCTGGTAGTGTCTGGTAGTGTTGTGTCTGGTAGTGTCTGGTAGTGTCTCTAGTGTCTGGTAGTGTCTCTAGTGTCTGATAGTGGTCCTCTGTAGCTCAGCTGGTAGAGCATGGCGCTTGTAACGCCAAGGTAGTGGGTTCGATCCCCGAGACCACCCATACACCAAAAAAAATGTATGCACGCATGACTGTAAGTCGCTTTGGATAAAAGCGTCTGCTAAATGGCATATTATTATTATTATAGTGTCTGGTAGTGTCTCTAGTGTCTGGTAGTGTCTGGTAGTGTCTCTAGTGTCTGGTAGTGTCTGGTAGTGTCTCTAGTGTCTGGTAGTGTCTGGTAGTGTCTGGTAGTGCCTGGTAGTGTCTGGTAGTGTCTGGTAGTGTCTGGTAGTGTCTGGTAGTGTCTCTAGTGTCTGGTAGTGTCTCTAGTGTCTGGTAGTGTCTGGTAGTGTCTGGTAGTGTCTCTAGTGTCTGGTAGTGTCTCTAGTGTCTGGTAGTGTCTGGTAGTGTCTGGTAGTGTCTCTAGTGTCTGGTAGTGTCTCTAGTGTCTGGTAGTGTCTCTAGTGTCTGGTAGTGTCTGGTAGTGTCTGGTAGTGTCTCTAGTGTCTGGTAGTGTCTGGTAGTGTCTGGTAGTGTCTCTAGTGTCTGGTAGTGTCTCTAGTGTCTGGTAGTGTCTGGTAGTGTCTGGTAGTGTCTCTAGTGTCTGGTAGTGTCTCTAGTGTCTGGTAGTGTCTCTAGTGTCTGGTAGTGTCTCTAGTGTCTGGTAGTGTCTGGTAGTGTCTGGTAGTGTCTCTAGTGTCTGGTAGTGTCTCTAGTGTCTCTAGTGTCTGGTAGTGTCTGGTAGTGTCTGGTAGTGTCTGGTAGTGTCTGGTAGTGTCTGGTAGTGTCTGGTAGTGTCTGGTAGTGTCTCTAGTGTCTGGTAGTGTCTGGTAGTGTCTGGTAGTGTCTCTAGTGTCTGGTAGTGTCTCTAGTGTCTGGTAGTGTCTGGTAGTGTCTCTAGTGTCTGGTAGTGTCTGGTAGTGTCTGGTAGTGTCTGGTAGTGTCTGGTAGTGTCTGGTAGTGTCTCTAGTGTCGGGTAGTGTCTGGTAGTGTCTGGTAGTGTCTCTAGTGTCTGGTAGTGTCTCTAGTGTCTGGTAGTGTCTGGTAGTGTCTCTAGTGTCTGGTAGTGTCTCTAGTGTCTGGTAGTGTCTGGTAGTGTCTCTAGTGTCTGGTAGTGTCTGGTAGTGTCTCTAGTGTCTGGTAGTGTCTCTAGTGTCTGGTAGTGTCTGGTAGTGTCTCTAGTGTCTGGTAGTGTCTGGTAGTGTCTCTAGTGTCTGGTAGTGTCTCTAGTGTCTCTAGTGTCTGGTAGTGTCTGGTAGTGTCTGGTAGTGTCTCTAGTGTCTGGTAGTGTCTGGTAGTGTCTCTAGTGTCTCTAGTGTCTCTAGTGTCTGGTAGTGTCTGGTAGTGTCTGGTAGTGTCTCTAGTGTCTGGTAGTGTCTCTAGTGTCTCTAGTGTCTGGTAGTGTCTGGTAGTGTCTGGTAGTGTCTCTAGTGTCTGGTAGTGTCTGGTAGTGTCTCTAGTGTCTGTAGTGTCTCTAGTGTCTGGTAGTGTCTGGTAGTGTCTGGTAGTGTCTGGTAGTGTCTGGTAGTGTCTGGTAGTGTCTGGTAGTGTCTGGTAGTGTCTGGTAGTGTCTGGTAGTGTCTGGTAGTGTCTCTAGTGTCTCTAGTGTCTCTAGTGTCTGGTAGTGTCTGGTAGTGTCTGGTAGTGTCTGGTAGTGTCTCTAGTGTCTGGTAGTGTCTCTAGTGTCTGGTAGTGTCTGGTAGTGTCTCTAGTGTCTGGTAGTGTCTGGTAGTGTCTGGTAGTGTCTGGTAGTGTCTCTAGTGTCTGGTAGTGTCTCTAGTGTCTCTAGTGTCTGGTAGTGTCTGGTAGTGTCTGGTAGTGTCTGGTAGTGTCTCTAGTGTCTGGTAGTGTCTGGTAGTGTCTCTAGTGTCTGGTAGTGTCTGGTAGTGTCTCTAGTGTCTCTAGTGTCTCTAGTGTCTGGTAGTGTCTCTAGTGTCTGGTAGTGTCTGGTAGTGTCTCTAGTGTCTGGTAGTGTCTGGTAGTGTCTCTAGTGTCTCTAGTGTCTCTAGTGTCTGGTAGTGTCTGGTAGTGTCTGGTAGTGTCTCTAGTGTCTCTAGTGTCTCTAGTGTCTGGTAGTGTCTCTAGTGTCTCTAGTGTCTGGTAGTGTCTGGTAGTGTCTCTAGTGTCTGGTAGTGTCTGGTAGTGTCTGGTAGTGTCTGGTAGTGTCTCTAGTGTCTGGTAGTGTCTGGTAGTGTCTCTAGTGTCTGGTAGTGTCTCTAGTGTCTGGTAGTGTCTCTAGTGTCTGGTAGTGTCTCTAGTGTCTGGTAGTGTCTCTAGTGTCTCTAGTGTCTGGTAGTGTCTGGTAGTGTCTGGTAGTGTCTCTAGTGTCTGGTAGTGTCTGGTAGTGTCTCTAGTGTCTGGTAGTGTCTCTAGTGTCTGGTAGTGTCTGGTAGTGTCTCTAGTGTCTGGTAGTGTCTCTAGTGTCTGGTAGTGTCTCTAGTGTCTCTAGTGTCTGGTAGTGTCTGGTAGTGTCTGGTAGTGTCTCTAGTGTCTGGTAGTGTCTGGTAGTGTCTCTAGTGTCTGGTAGTGTCTGGTAGTGTCTGGTAGTGTCTCTAGTGTCTGGTAGTGTCTGGTAGTGTCTGGTAGTGTCTCTAGTGTCTCTAGTGTCTGGTAGTGTCTCTAGTGTCTCTAGTGTCTGGTAGTGTCTGGTAGTGTCTGGTAGTGTCTGGTAGTGTCTCTAGTGTCTGGTAGTGTCTCTAGTGTCTCTAGTGTCTGGTAGTGTCTGGTAGTGTCTGGTAGTGTCTCTAGTGTCTGGTAGTGTCTGGTAGTGTCTCTAGTGTCTGGTAGTGTCTCTAGTGTCTGGTAGTGTCTGGTAGTGTCTCTAGTGTCTCTAGTGTCTCTAGTGTCTGGTAGTGTCTGGTAGTGTCGGTAGTGTCTGGTAGTGTCTGGTAGTGTCTGGTAGTGTCTGGTAGTGTCTCTAGTGTCTGGTAGTGTCTCTAGTGTCTCTAGTGTCTGGTAGTGTCTGGTAGTGTCTGGTAGTGTCTGGTAGTGTCTGGTAGTGTCTCTAGTGTCTCTAGTGTCTCTAGTGTCTGGTAGTGTCTGGTAGTGTCTCTAGTGTCTGGTAGTGTCTGTAGTGTCTGGTAGTGTCTGGTAGTGTCTGGTAGTGTCTCTAGTGTCTCTAGTGTCTCTAGTGTCTGGTAGTGTCTCTAGTGTCTGGTAGTGTCTGGTAGTGTCTGTAGTGTCTGGTAGTGTCTGGTAGTGTCTGGTAGTGTCTGGTAGTGTCTCTAGTGTCTGGTAGTGTCTGGTAGTGTCTGGTAGTGTCTGGTAGTGTCTGGTAGTGTCTCTAGTGTCTCTAGTGTCTCTAGTGTCTGGTAGTGTCTGGTAGTGTCTGGTAGTGTCTGGTAGTGTCTCTAGTGTCTCTAGTGTCTCTAGTGTCTGGTAGTGTCTGGTAGTGTCTCTAGTGTCTGGTAGTGTCTCTAGTGTCTGGTAGTGTCTGGTAGTGTCTCTAGTGTCTCTAGTGTCTGGTAGTGTCTCTAGTGTCTGGTAGTGTCTGGTAGTGTCTGGTAGTGTCTGGTAGTGTCTGTAGTGTCTGGTAGTGTCTCTAGTGTCTGGTAGTGTCTGGTAGTGTCTCTAGTGTCTGGTAGTGTCTCTAGTGTCTGGTAGTGTCTCTAGTGTCTGGTAGTGTCTCTAGTGTCTCTAGTGTCTGGTAGTGTCTGGTAGTGTCTCTAGTGTCTGGTAGTGTCTGGTAGTGTCTCTAGTGTCTGGTAGTGTCTCTAGTGTCTGGTAGTGTCTCTAGTGTCTGGTAGTGTCTCTAGTGTCTGGTAGTGTCTCTAGTGTCTGGTAGTGTCTCTAGTGTCTGGTAGTGTCTCTAGTGTCTGGTAGTGTCTGGTAGTGTCTCTAGTGTCTGGTAGTGTCTCTAGTGTCTCTAGTGTCTGGTAGTGTCTGGTAGTGTCTGGTAGTGTCTGGTAGTGTCTGGTAGTGTCTGGTAGTGTCTGGTAGTGTCTCTAGTGTCTGGTAGTGTCTCTAGTGTCTCTAGTGTCTGTAGTGTCTGGTAGTGTCTGGTAGTGTCTGGTAGTGTCTGGTAGTGTCTCTAGTGTCTGGTAGTGTCTCTAGTGTCTGGTAGTGTCTGGTAGTGTCTCTAGTGTCTGGTAGTGTCTGGTAGTGTCTGGTAGTGTCTGGTAGTGTCTGGTAGTGTCTCTAGTGTCTCTAGTGTCTCTAGTGTCTGGTAGTGTCTCTAGTGTCTGGTAGTGTCTGGTAGTGTCTGGTAGTGTCTGGTAGTGTCTGGTAGTGTCTGGTAGTGTCTGGTAGTGTCTCTAGTGTCTGGTAGTGTCTGGTAGTGTCTGGTAGTGTCTGTAGTGTCTGGTAGTGTCTCTAGTGTCTCTAGTGTCTCTAGTGTCTGGTAGTGTCTGGTAGTGTCTGGTAGTGTCTGGTAGTGTCTCTAGTGTCTCTAGTGTCTCTAGTGTCTGGTAGTGTCTGGTAGTGTCTCTAGTGTCTGGTAGTGTCTGCTAGTGTCTGGTAGTGTCTGGTAGTGTCTGCTAGTGTCTCTAGTGTCTGGTAGTGTCTCTAGTGTCTGGTAGTGTCTGTAGTGTCTGGTAGTGTCTGGTAGTGTCTGGTAGTGTCTGGTAGTGTCTCTAGTGTCTGGTAGTGTCTGGTAGTGTCTCTAGTGTCTGGTAGTGTCTCTAGTGTCTGGTAGTGTCTCTAGTGTCTGGTAGTGTCTCTAGTGTCTCTAGTGTCTGGTAGTGTCTGGTAGTGTCTGCTAGTGTCTGGTAGTGTCTGGTAGTGTCTCTAGTGTCTGGTAGTGTCTCTAGTGTCTGGTAGTGTCTCTAGTGTCTGGTAGTGTCTCTAGTGTCTGGTAGTGTCTCTAGTGTCTGGTAGTGTCTCTAGTGTCTGGTAGTGTCTCTAGTGTCTGGTAGTGTCTGGTAGTGTCTCTAGTGTCTGGTAGTGTCTGCTAGTGTCTGGTAGTGTCTGGTAGTGTCTGGTAGTGTCTGGTAGTGTCTGGTAGTGTCTGGTAGTGTCTGGTAGTGTCTGGTAGTGTCTGGTAGTGTCTGGTAGTGTCTGGTAGTGTCTCTAGTGTCTGGTAGTGTCTGGTAGTGTCTGGTAGTGTCTGGTAGTGTCTGGTAGTGTCTCTAGTGTCTCTAGTGTCTCTAGTGTCTGCTAGTGTCTCTAGTGTCTGGTAGTGTCTGGTAGTGTCTGGTAGTGTCTGGTAGTGTCTCTAGTGTCTCTAGTGTCTGGTAGTGTCTCTAGTGTCTGGTAGTGTCTCTAGTGTCTGGTAGTGTCTCTAGTGTCTCTAGTGTCTCTAGTGTCTCTAGTGTCTGGTAGTGTCTGGTAGTGTCTCTAGTGTCTGGTAGTGTCTGGTAGTGTCTGGTAGTGTCTGGTAGTGTCTCTAGTGTCTGGTAGTGTCTGGTAGTGTCTGGTAGTGTCTCGTAGTGTCTCTAGTGTCTGGTAGTGTCTCTAGTGTCTCTAGTGTCTCTAGTGTCTGGTAGTGTCTGGTAGTGTCTCTAGTGTCTGGTAGTGTCTGGTAGTGTCTCTAGTGTCTGGTAGTGTCTGGTAGTGTCTGGTAGTGTCTGGTAGTGTCTCTAGTGTCTCTAGTGTCTCTAGTGTCTGGTAGTGTCTCTAGTGTCTCTAGTGTCTCTAGTGTCTGGTAGTGTCTGTAGTGTCTGGTAGTGTCTCTAGTGTCTGGTAGTGTCTGGTAGTGTCTCTAGTGTCTGTAGTGTCTCTAGTGTCTGGTAGTGTCTCTAGTGTCTCTAGTGTCTGGTAGTGTCTGGTAGTGTCTGGTAGTGTCTCTAGTGTCTCTAGTGTCTCTAGTGTCTGGTAGTGTCTGGTAGTGTCTCTAGTGTCTGGTAGTGTCTGGTAGTGTCTCTAGTGTCTGGTAGTGTCTGGTAGTGTCTGGTAGTGTCTCTAGTGTCTCTAGTGTCTGGTAGTGTCTGCTAGTGTCTCTAGTGTCTCTAGTGTCTCGTAGTGTCTCTAGTGTCTGGTAGTGTCTGGTAGTGTCTGGTAGTGTCTCTAGTGTCTGGTAGTGTCTGGTAGTGTCTGGTAGTGTCTGGTAGTGTCTCTAGTGTCTCTAGTGTCTCTAGTGTCTGGTAGTGTCTGGTAGTGTCTCTAGTGTCTGGTAGTGTCTGGTAGTGTCTGGTAGTGTCTGGTAGTGTCTCTAGTGTCTCTAGTGTCTGTAGTGTCTCTAGTGTCTGGTAGTGTCTCTAGTGTCTGGTAGTGTCTCTAGTGTCTCTAGTGTCTCTAGTGTCTGGTAGTGTCTGGTAGTGTCTCTAGTGTCTGGTAGTGTCTGGTAGTGTCTGGTAGTGTCTGGTAGTGTCTCTAGTGTCTCTAGTGTCTCTAGTGTCTCTAGTGTCTGGTAGTGTCTGGTAGTGTCTCTAGTGTCTCTAGTGTCTCTAGTGTCTGGTAGTGTCTGGTAGTGTCTGGTAGTGTCTGTAGTGTCTGGTAGTGTCTCTAGTGTCTGGTAGTGTCTGGTAGTGTCTCTAGTGTCTCTAGTGTCTGGTAGTGTCTCTAGTGTCTCTAGTGTCTCTAGTGTCTGGTAGTGTCTGGTAGTGTCTGGTAGTGTCTCTAGTGTCTGGTAGTGTCTGGTAGTGTCTCTAGTGTCTCTAGTGTCTCTAGTGTCTGGTAGTGTCTGGTAGTGTCTGGTAGTGTCTGGTAGTGTCTGGTAGTGTCTCTAGTGTCTGGTAGTGTCTCTAGTGTCTGGTAGTGTCTCTAGTGTCTGTAGTGTCTCTAGTGTCTGGTAGTGTCTGTAGTGTCTGGTAGTGTCTCTAGTGTCTGGTAGTGTCTGGTAGTGTCTGGTAGTGTCTCTAGTGTCTGGTAGTGTCTGGTAGTGTCTGGTAGTGTCTGGTAGTGTCTCTAGTGTCTGGTAGTGTCTCTAGTGTCTGGTAGTGTCTCTAGTGTCTCTAGTGTCTCTAGTGTCTGGTAGTGTCTGGTAGTGTCTGGTAGTGTCTCTAGTGTCTGGTAGTGTCTGCTAGTGTCTGGTAGTGTCTGGTAGTGTCTCTAGTGTCTCTAGTGTCTCTAGTGTCTGGTAGTGTCTGGTAGTGTCTGGTAGTGTCTGGTAGTGTCTCTAGTGTCTCTAGTGTCTGGTAGTGTCTGGTAGTGTCTCTAGTGTCTCTAGTGTCTGGTAGTGTCTCTAGTGTCTGGTAGTGTCTCTAGTGTCTGTAGTGTCTGGTAGTGTCTGGTAGTGTCTCTAGTGTCTCTAGTGTCTGGTAGTGTCTGGTAGTGTCTGGTAGTGTCTGGTAGTGTCTGGTAGTGTCTGGTAGTGTCTCTAGTGTCTCTAGTGTCTGGTAGTGTCTCTAGTGTCTCTAGTGTCTCTAGTGTCTGGTAGTGTCTGGTAGTGTCTGGTAGTGTCTCTAGTGTCTGGTAGTGTCTCTAGTGTCTCTAGTGTCTGGTAGTGTCTGGTAGTGTCTGGTAGTGTCTCTAGTGTCTGGTAGTGTCTCTAGTGTCTCTAGTGTCTGGTAGTGTCTGGTAGTGTCTGGTAGTGTCTGGTAGTGTCTCTAGTGTCTGGTAGTGTCTGGTAGTGTCTGGTAGTGTCTCTAGTGTCTCTAGTGTCTCTAGTGTCTCTAGTGTCTGGTAGTGTCTGGTAGTGTCTGGTAGTGTCTGGTAGTGTCTCTAGTGTCTGGTAGTGTCTGGTAGTGTCTCTAGTGTCTGGTAGTGTCTCTAGTGTCTGGTAGTGTCTCTAGTGTCTGGTAGTGTCTCTAGTGTCTGGTAGTGTCTCTAGTGTCTCTAGTGTCTGGTAGTGTCTGGTAGTGTCTGGTAGTGTCTCTAGTGTCTGGTAGTGTCTGGTAGTGTCTCTAGTGTCTGGTAGTGTCTGTAGTGTCTGGTAGTGTCTGGTAGTGTCTGTAGTGTCTGGTAGTGTCTCTAGTGTCTGGTAGTGTCTCTAGTGTCTCTAGTGTCTGGTAGTGTCTGGTAGTGTCTGGTAGTGTCTCTAGTGTCTGGTAGTGTCTGGTAGTGTCTCTAGTGTCTGGTAGTGTCTGGTAGTGTCTGGTAGTGTCTCTAGTGTCTGGTAGTGTCTGGTAGTGTCTGGTAGTGTCTCTAGTGTCTGGTAGTGTCTGGTAGTGTCTGGTAGTGTCTGGTAGTGTCTCTAGTGTCTGTAGTGTCTGGTAGTGTCTCTAGTGTCTCTAGTGTCTGGTAGTGTCTGGTAGTGTCTGGTAGTGTCTCTAGTGTCTGGTAGTGTCTGGTAGTGTCTCTAGTGTCTGGTAGTGTCTCTAGTGTCTGGTAGTGTCTGGTAGTGTCTCTAGTGTCTCTAGTGTCTCTAGTGTCTGGTAGTGTCTGGTAGTGTCTGGTAGTGTCTGGTAGTGTCTGGTAGTGTCTGGTAGTGTCTGGTAGTGTCTCTAGTGTCTGGTAGTGTCTCTAGTGTCTCTAGTGTCTGGTAGTGTCTGGTAGTGTCTGGTAGTGTCTGGTAGTGTCTCTAGTGTCTCTAGTGTCTCTAGTGTCTGGTAGTGTCTGGTAGTGTCTCTAGTGTCTGGTAGTGTCTGGTAGTGTCTGGTAGTGTCTGGTAGTGTCTGGTAGTGTCTCTAGTGTCTCTAGTGTCTCTAGTGTCTGGTAGTGTCTCTAGTGTCTGGTAGTGTCTGGTAGTGTCTGGTAGTGTCTGGTAGTGTCTGGTAGTGTCTGGTAGTGTCTGGTAGTGTCTCTAGTGTCTGGTAGTGTCTGGTAGTGTCTGTAGTGTCTGGTAGTGTCTGGTAGTGTCTCTAGTGTCTCTAGTGTCTCTAGTGTCTGGTAGTGTCTGGTAGTGTCTGGTAGTGTCTGGTAGTGTCTCTAGTGTCTCTAGTGTCTCTAGTGTCTGGTAGTGTCTGGTAGTGTCTCTAGTGTCTGGTAGTGTCTCTAGTGTCTGGTAGTGTCTGGTAGTGTCTCTAGTGTCTCTAGTGTCTGGTAGTGTCTCTAGTGTCTGGTAGTGTCTGGTAGTGTCTGGTAGTGTCTGGTAGTGTCTGGTAGTGTCTGGTAGTGTCTCTAGTGTCTCTAGTGTCTGTAGTGTCTCTAGTGTCTGGTAGTGTCTGGTAGTGTCTCTAGTGTCTGGTAGTGTCTGGTAGTGTCTCTAGTGTCTGGTAGTGTCTCTAGTGTCTGGTAGTGTCTCTAGTGTCTGGTAGTGTCTCTAGTGTCTGGTAGTGTCTCTAGTGTCTGGTAGTGTCTCTAGTGTCTGGTAGTGTCTCTAGTGTCTGGTAGTGTCTGGTAGTGTCTCTAGTGTCTGGTAGTGTCTCTAGTGTCTGGTAGTGTCTGGTAGTGTCTGGTAGTGTCTGGTAGTGTCTGGTAGTGTCTGGTAGTGTCTGGTAGTGTCTGGTAGTGTCTGGTAGTGTCTGGTAGTGTCTGGTAGTGTCTCTAGTGTCTGGTAGTGTCTGGTAGTGTCTGGTAGTGTCTGGTAGTGTCTGGTAGTGTCTCTAGTGTCTCTAGTGTCTCTAGTGTCTCTAGTGTCTCTAGTGTCTGGTAGTGTCTGGTAGTGTCTGGTAGTGTCTGGTAGTGTCTCTAGTGTCTCTAGTGTCTGGTAGTGTCTCTAGTGTCTCTAGTGTCTCTAGTGTCTGGTAGTGTCTGCTAGTGTCTCTAGTGTCTCTAGTGTCTCTAGTGTCTGGTAGTGTGTCTCTAGTGTCTGGTAGTGTCTGGTAGTGTCTGGTAGTGTCTGGTAGTGTCTCTAGTGTCTGGTAGTGTCTGGTAGTGTCTGGTAGTGTCTCTAGTGTCTCTAGTGTCTCTAGTGTCTCTAGTGTCTCTAGTGTCTCTAGTGTCTGGTAGTGTCTGGTAGTGTCTGGTAGTGTCTGGTAGTGTCTGGTAGTGTCTCTAGTGTCTGGTAGTGTCTGTAGTGTCTGGTAGTGTCTGGTAGTGTCTCTAGTGTCTCTAGTGTCTCTAGTGTCTGGTAGTGTCTCTAGTGTCTCTAGTGTCTCTAGTGTCTGGTAGTGTCTGGTAGTGTCTGGTAGTGTCTCTAGTGTCTGGTAGTGTCTGGTAGTGTCTCTAGTGTCTCTAGTGTCTCTAGTGTCTGGTAGTGTCTCTAGTGTCTCTAGTGTCTGGTAGTGTCTGGTAGTGTCTGGTAGTGTCTGGTAGTGTCTGGTAGTGTCTGGTAGTGTCTCTAGTCCCTAAGTCCTCTAGTGTCTCTAGTGTCTGGTAGTGTCTCTAGTGTCTCTAGTGTCTCTAGTGTCTGGTAGTGTCTGGTAGTGTCTGGTAGTGTCTCTAGTGTCTGGTAGTGTCTGGTAGTGTCTCTAGTGTCTCTAGTGTCTCTAGTGTCTGGTAGTGTCTCTAGTGTCTCTAGTGTCTGGTAGTGTCTGGTAGTGTCTGGTAGTGTCTCTAGTGTCTCTAGTGTCTCTAGTGTCTGGTAGTGTCTCTAGTGTCTTTGTCTAGTGTCTGGTAGTGTCTCTAGTGTCTGGTAGTGTCTCTAGTGTCTCTAGTGTCTCTAGTGTCTGGTAGTGTCTCTAGTGTCTCTAGTGTCTCTAGTGTCTGGTAGTGTCTCTAGTGTCTGGTAGTGTCTCTAGTGTCTGGTAGTGTCTCTAGTGTCTCTAGTGTCTGGTAGTGTCTGGTAGTGTCTCTAGTGTCTCTAGTGTCTCTAGTGTCTGGTAGTGTCTCTAGTGTCTCTAGTGTCTCTAGTGTCTCTAGTGTCTGGTAGTGTCTCTAGTGTCTCTAGTGTCTCTAGTGTCTGGTAGTGTCTGGTAGTGTCTCTAGTGTCTGGTAGTGTCTGGTAGTGTCTGGTAGTGTCTGGTAGTGTCTCTAGTGTCTCTAGTGTCTCTAGTGTCTCTAGTGTCTGGTAGTGTCTGGTAGTGTCTCTAGTGTCTCTAGTGTCTCTAGTGTCTGGTAGTGTCTGGTAGTGTCTGGTAGTGTCTGGTAGTGTCTGGTAGTGTCTCTAGTGTCTGGTAGTGTCTGGTAGTGTCTCTAGTGTCTCTAGTGTCTCTAGTGTCTCTAGTGTCTGGTAGTGTCTGGTAGTGTCTGGTAGTGTCTCTAGTGTCTGGTAGTGTCTGGTAGTGTCTCTAGTGTCTCTAGTGTCTCTAGTGTCTGGTAGTGTCTGGTAGTGTCTGGTAGTGTCTGGTAGTGTCTGGTAGTGTCTCTAGTGTCTGGTAGTGTCTCTAGTGTCTGGTAGTGTCTCTAGTGTCTGGTAGTGTCTCTAGTGTCTGGTAGTGTCTGGTAGTGTCTGGTAGTGTCTCTAGTGTCTGGTAGTGTCTGGTAGTGTCTGGTAGTGTCTGGTAGTGTCTCTAGTGTCTGGTAGTGTCTCTAGTGTCTCTAGTGTCTCTAGTGTCTGGTAGTGTCTGGTAGTGTCTGGTAGTGTCTGGTAGTGTCTGGTAGTGTCTGGTAGTGTCTGGTAGTGTCTGGTAGTGTCTCTAGTGTCTCTAGTGTCTGGTAGTGTCTGGTAGTGTCTCTAGTGTCTCTAGTGTCTGGTAGTGTCTCTAGTGTCTGGTAGTGTCTCTAGTGTCTGGTAGTGTCTGGTAGTGTCTGGTAGTGTCTCTAGTGTCTCTAGTGTCTGGTAGTGTCTGGTAGTGTCTGGTAGTGTCTGGTAGTGTCTGGTAGTGTCTGGTAGTGTCTGGTAGTGTCTGGTAGTGTCTCTAGTGTCTGGTAGTGTCTGGTAGTGTCTGGTAGTGTCTCTAGTGTCTGGTAGTGTCTGGTAGTGTCTGGTAGTGTCTCTAGTGTCTCGTAGTGTCTGGTAGTGTCTCTAGTGTCTCTAGTGTCTCTAGTGTCTGGTAGTGTCTGGTAGTGTCTGGTAGTGTCTGGTAGTGTCTGGTAGTGTCTGGTAGTGTCTCTAGTGTCTCTAGTGTCTGGTAGTGTCTCTAGTGTCTCTAGTGTCTGGTAGTGTCTGGTAGTGTCTGTAGTGTCTCTAGTGTCTGGTAGTGTCTCTAGTGTCTCTAGTGTCTGGTAGTGTCTGGTAGTGTCTCTAGTGTCTGGTAGTGTCTCTAGTGTCTGGTAGTGTCTCTAGTGTCTCTAGTGTCTGGTAGTGTCTCTAGTGTCTCTAGTGTCTCTAGTGTCTGTAGTGTCTGGTAGTGTCTGGTAGTGTCTGGTAGTGTCTGGTAGTGTCTGGTAGTGTCTCTAGTGTCTCTAGTGTCTCTAGTGTCTGGTAGTGTCTCTAGTGTCTCTAGTGTCTGGTAGTGTCTGGTAGTGTCTGGTAGTGTCTCTAGTGTCTCTAGTGTCTGGTAGTGTCTGGTAGTGTCTGGTAGTGTCTGGTAGTGTCTCTAGTGTCTGTAGTGTCTCTAGTGTCTCTAGTGTCTGGTAGTGTCTCTAGTGTCTGGTAGTGTCTCTAGTGTCTGGTAGTGTCTCTAGTGTCTGGTAGTGTCTGGTAGTGTCTGGTAGTGTCTGGTAGTGTCTCTAGTGTCTGGTAGTGTCTCTAGTGTCTGGTAGTGTCTCTAGTGTCTGGTAGTGTCTGGTAGTGTCTGGTAGTGTCTGGTAGTGTCTGGTAGTGTCTGTAGTGTCTGGTAGTGTCTCTAGTGTCTGGTAGTGTCTGGTAGTGTCTGGTAGTGTCTGGTAGTGTCTCTAGTGTCTGGTAGTGTCTGGTAGTGTCTGGTAGTGTCTCTAGTGTCTGGTAGTGTCTGGTAGTGTCTCTAGTGTCTGGTAGTGTCTCTAGTGTCTGGTAGTGTCTGGTAGTGTCTCTAGTGTCTGGTAGTGTCTGGTAGTGTCTGGTAGTGTCTCTAGTGTCTGGTAGTGTCTGGTAGTGTCTGGTAGTGTCTGGTAGTGTCTGGTAGTGTCTGGTAGTGTCTCTAGTGTCTGGTAGTGTCTCTAGTGTCTCTAGTGTCTCTAGTGTCTGGTAGTGTCTGGTAGTGTCTGGTAGTGTCTGGTAGTGTCTGCTAGTGTCTGTAGTGTCTGGTAGTGTCTGGTAGTGTCTCGGTAGTGTCTCTAGTGTCTCTAGTGTCTGTAGTGTCTGGTAGTGTCTGGTAGTGTCTGGTAGTGTCTGGTAGTGTCTGGTAGTGTCTCTAGTGTCTCTAGTGTCTGGTAGTGTCTGGTAGTGTCTGGTAGTGTCTGGTAGTGTCTGGTAGTGTCTGGTAGTGTCTCTAGTGTCTGGTAGTGTCTGGTAGTGTCTGGTAGTGTCTGGTAGTGTCTCTAGTGTCTGGTAGTGTCTCTAGTGTCTCTAGTGTCTCTAGTGTCTGGTAGTGTCTGGTAGTGTCTCTAGTGTCTCTAGTGTCTCTAGTGTCTGGTAGTGTCTGGTAGTGTCTGGTAGTGTCTCTAGTGTCTCTAGTGTCTCTAGTGTCTCTAGTGTCTCTAGTGTCTCTAGTGTCTCTAGTGTCTGGTAGTGTCTCTAGTGTCTGCTAGTGTCTCTAGTGTCTCTAGTGTCTCTAGTGTCTGGTAGTGTCTCTAGTGTCTGGTAGTGTCTCTAGTGTCTCGTAGTGTCTCTAGTGTCTGGTAGTGTCTGGTAGTGTCTCTAGTGTCTCTAGTGTCTCTAGTGTCTGGTAGTGTCTCTAGTGTCTGGTAGTGTCTGGTAGTGTCTGGTAGTGTCTCTAGTGTCTGGTAGTGTCTGGTAGTGTCTGGTAGTGTCTCTAGTGTCTGGTAGTGTCTGGTAGTGTCTGGTAGTGTCTGGTAGTGTCTCTAGTGTCTGGTAGTGTCTGGTAGTGTCTGGTAGTGTCTGGTAGTGTCTGGTAGTGTCTCTAGTGTCTCTAGTGTCTCTAGTGTCTGGTAGTGTCTGGTAGTGTCTGGTAGTGTCTCTAGTGTCTCTAGTGTCTCTAGTGTCTGGTAGTGTCTGGTAGTGTCTGGTAGTGTCTGGTAGTGTCTGGTAGTGTCTGGTAGTGTCTGGTAGTGTCTCTAGTGTCTCTAGTGTCTCTAGTGTCTGGTAGTGTCTGGTAGTGTCTGGTAGTGTCTGGTAGTGTCTGGTAGTGTCTCTAGTGTCTCTAGTGTCTCTAGTGTCTGGTAGTGTCTCTAGTGTCTCTAGTGTCTCTAGTGTCTGGTAGTGTCTGGTAGTGTCTGGTAGTGTCTGGTAGTGTCTGCTAGTGTCTGGTAGTGTCTCTAGTGTCTGGTAGTGTCTGGTAGTGTCTGGTAGTGTCTCTAGTGTCTGGTAGTGTCTGGTAGTGTCTGGTAGTGTCTCTAGTGTCTCTAGTGTCTCTAGTGTCTGGTAGTGTCTCTAGTGTCTGGTAGTGTCTCTAGTGTCTGGTAGTGTCTCTAGTGTCTGGTAGTGTCTCTAGTGTCTGGTAGTGTCTCTAGTGTCTGGTAGTGTCTCTAGTGTCTGGTAGTGTCTGGTAGTGTCTGGTAGTGTCTCTAGTGTCTGGTAGTGTCTCTAGTGTCTGGTAGTGTCTCTAGTGTCTGGTAGTGTCTCTAGTGTCTGGTAGTGTCTCTAGTGTCTGGTAGTGTCTGCTAGTGTCTGGTAGTGTCTCTAGTGTCTGGTAGTGTCTCTAGTGTCTGGTAGTGTCTGGTAGTGTCTGGTAGTGTCTCTAGTGTCTGGTAGTGTCTGGTAGTGTCTGGTAGTGTCTCTAGTGTCTCTAGTGTCTCTAGTGTCTCTAGTGTCTCTAGTGTCTGGTAGTGTCTGGTAGTGTCTCTAGTGTCTCTAGTGTCTGGTAGTGTCTGGTAGTGTCTGTAGTGTCTCTAGTGTCTCTAGTGTCTGGTAGTGTCTGGTAGTGTCTGGTAGTGTCTCTAGTGTCTCTAGTGTCTCTAGTGTCTGGTAGTGTCTGGTAGTGTCTGGTAGTGTCTGGTAGTGTCTCTAGTGTCTGTAGTGTCTGGTAGTGTCTGGTAGTGTCTGGTAGTGTCTCTAGTGTCTCGTAGTGTCTGCTAGTGTCTGGTAGTGTCTGGTAGTGTCTCTAGTGTCTGTAGTGTCTGGTAGTGTCTCTAGTGTCTGGTAGTGTCTGGTAGTGTCTCTAGTGTCTCGTAGTGTCTCTAGTGTCTGGTAGTGTCTGGTAGTGTCTGGTAGTGTCTGGTAGTGTCTGGTAGTGTCTGGTAGTGTCTGGTAGTGTCTCTA
>NW_028163484.1:0-4000 GCF_964263955.1 Coregonus lavaretus
ACATTGTGTAATGGTTGTAAAAGTTAGTGGTGGGTCCCCCTACTGAGTCTTGCTCACCAGGGGTGCCCTGAGAACCCCCCCCCCCCACACACACACACATACACACACATACACACATATACACACATACACAGACACACACACACGAACACACACACACACACAGAGGGGTCCCTTGAGGCCCAGTGAACCCCACCCCACTGCAAGCTAAGCTGTGTGACACAATCAGCATCGCCGTCACACACAATCAATGTGCTCCCCTAAGCGGCGGTTGCCAGGAGTTGACATGAGGAATGTCTTTTGGGTGACAAAGGCCGATTCCGGCCTGATTTCTCCATATGCTGACACTTTGTTTTGACTTTTTCATGTGTTGGGAATGTCGATGGGAATGGTTTGCATTGGATTGGGCCATCTGTGGGTCGTACCTAGACATTCCGTGACAAATCAGGGCTCTTTCTGTTCGGTAATGCTATCTGTTGGACAGGCAGTAAACACGAGGTCAGCTTTGAATTGTTGAAACACGTTTGATATGATTTGAAGGATGAAGATTGAAGTCTTTCTCTGTTTTGGCGGTGTGAATGCACACTGCACATAAGTGCAGACAGCAAATATGGGGTCGGCTTTGACAGTGACGTACTGTCTGTCTGTCTCAGTCTGGATTATAAACCCTGTTTTCTCAGTTTGGATTATAAACCCTGTTTTCTCAGTTTGGATTATAAAGCCTGTTTTCTCAATCTGGATTATAAACCCTGTTTAAAAAAAATATAAGTGCTAATTTGCATCATAATATGATATTTCATAACCTGTTCTATTGAAGATGAGGACTTGTAAACTGTGCTAGTGACATACTTCTGTTTGTACTGTAGAAACATACGTTGAGCTCCAAAAGGTCAGAGATTATCCCTTTATGTAACAGTCCTGAAATCTATTGAGGAAAAAATGTACTTACTACGACTGTAATATGTGGTTGTCTCACTTAGCTATCTTAAAATGAATGCACTAACTATAAGTCGCTCTGGATAACAGCGTCTCCTAAATGACTAAAATGTAAATGTAATATAACTACATTCCCAACAAAGTAATGAAAACCAAACCAGGAAAAATCCCACAAGACAGCCCTGTTCCATCTGTTGTACAAAGACGTAAGGTCTGCGTCCCGAAATGGCACTCATTGGGCCCTGGTCAGAAGCAGTACACTACATAGAGAATGGGGTGTCATTTGGAACTCAGTCAAGTTCTTGGTTTACACAACCAATGTCTGTTCTCACCACATGACATTGTGTTTAGAATCTAGAATCAGCAATACGTTGGTTTACATACTTTGCCAATCCCAATCTGATTTTGTAGTGTCGGTCCGTTAATTAATTCCTATTGGCGAACTTTGACCCTGTCGCTAAGTAAGATACTTCCTGGTAACCAGACTGTAATCACCTCATTTTACATTTTAGTCATTTAGCAGACGCTCTTATCCAGAGCGACTTACATGAGCAATTAGGGTTAAGTGCCTTGCTCAAGGGCACATCGGCAGATTTTTCCAGCCCATGAAAATAAACCGATTTGGCAATTGACATTTTAAGTGAAAATTTTGAGTCTCAGTGCAATTCCGTTACCATGGAATTACCCCACTACCTTTTTAAAACCATGTCTGTCTTCATTTCCCAAACACAATTCAACACAATCACAATCTATTTTTGTCTTTTAATAACTTTTTTTTCATCTTTAACACAGGCTTAACACCTAACAAACACTTTGTACTTTTTTAACACTTTTAACATAGGCCCTGTGGTTACCTCATATCCCAGCGATAATGCCTTGCATTACACCTGGGAAGAAAACACTTAAATTGGCTCAACTTGCCATTGACTCAACCATTGGCTCAACTTACGCCATGGCCATTGGCTCAATTTACCCTAAAGTAAACAACTGATGTATAGAACAATCTTAAAATGATCTACTTTGGTTTAGATACAAGAATCATGAAACCTCTAACAATGGATTCATTTGACTTAGTGAAAATCTGTTTGCATACCACTTTTTCCATGTGGTTTCTTCCTTCACAGACTCCTTGAAATGATGACCTCTTCCTAAATATTTGGTCAAATTGTTTTATTTTGTGTATTGCTTTCTATTTAAAAAAGTGTGTCTTAATATACCCCTTTGACTCAACTTACCCCACTCTCCCCTATAACCAGCCTGTATATCAATTCTATATATACTGTAGGTGTGTGAAACCAAGTGGATCAACCAACCTTGGCCAAGGGGGATGTGGTCGTTCAGGGTTCTATTAGCACCTATTAACCACTTGGAACACCATGGAGCTCAGGGAGGCTCCCCCCTCCAGTAATTGGTTAAGTGGTTTAGGCCAGCCCCAGAACAGCCTGTGGTCAGTGAGGTCCAGGAGGACCAGGGTTGGCTAGGGCAGACACAGCCTCTCTCTCTCTCTCTCTCTCTCTCTCTCTCTCTCTCTCTCTCTCTCTCTCTCGGGACTAGAAGGCTATTGTGATGTCTGGGACTAGTCAATAGAACACTGAGTGTACAAAACATTAAGAACACCTTCCTAATATTGACTTGCACCCCCTTTTGCCCTCAGAACAGCCTCAATTTGTCGGGGCACGGACTCTACAAGGTGTCGAAAGCATTCCACAGGGATGCTTGCCCATGTTGACTCCAATGCTTCCCACACTTGATACACATCGGAAACTGTTGAGTGTGAAAGACCCAGCGGAGTTGCAGTTCTTGACACACTCAAACCGGTGTGCCTGGCACCTACTACCTTACCCTGTTCAAAGGCACTTTCAAAATGTCTTGCACATTCACCCTCTGAATGGCACACACAAAATCTATGTCTCAACTGTCTCAAGGCTTAAAAATACTTGTTTAACCTGTCTCCTCCCCTTCATCTACACTGATTGAAGTGGATTTAACAGGTGACATCAATAAGGGATCATAGCTTTCACCTGGATTCACCTGGTCTGTCTATGTCATGGAAAAAGCAGGTGTTCCTAATGTTTTGTACTCTCAGTGTACATGGCATCACTCCTTTTTCCACCTTGCCCCCAGGCACAGCCACCCGGCTCTCCAGCCAAAGTCCCTATTAGCAGGCTTAGCTTTCAAGACCTCTACATGTTGTTGGCAGGGACTAACGATAGAGTTATGATGTCTCACTAATTCAATCAAAACTGTCTGGCTAGTGAGAGTTGGAGGGGAAAGGTATACTGAGGGAAAACTCCATACCATGTGATGGAAAAAAACTGTTTACCTGAAAATAGTGTGAAGCAATACACCACTAAATCTATTTTCCAGCTGGGCAGGTTATTTTGTTGTGGACCATTGGTATGTAGGCTACTTGGCATCAGTTCTTGTTGAGAGTATGTCTGAATGAATGTACTGTAACTTTTGAGCAAAACAGGAGCTGGGGGATTTATTTTTATTTTTTATACTTTTTATTTTTTAAATATATATATATTTTTTTTTTTGGGGGGGGTAGATCAGCTTAATATTGCAGATAGATTGTATCTTCCATCAATGTAATTGTCTGCATCACTTCCAATCCCACATGGTTTTTATATACATACTCCCCTTTATTACTTTTCAACCCCGCCATCCTTTCCCTACTTGGGGTAAATTAGTGAACAACTGGGGGAGTTTTAGTGGAATGGGTTTTTACATAATGGCCTAATCAATCTTTTATATATCTGGATGTTTGAAGCAATGATTCGATATGGAAGGCTGATCTAATTCTAGATTTATGGCCACTGACCACTGTGCTGTTAACATGCCAATACCTCCCTCTCTCCCTCTCTCCATCCCTCCGTCCATGCTTCCCTCCCTCCCTCCCTCCCTCCCCCCCCACGTCCCCCCCGTCCCCCCCCCCGTCCCCCCCGTCCCCCCCGTCCCTGAAAGCCAGGCCTTTTTTCCTATTGTGAGGCCTTTACGGGTGACATGGCTTCACTTTCAAATGTAATTTAGTCAAGATTATCAAACTTTTACCCAGCCGGCC
>NW_028163483.1:0-15000 GCF_964263955.1 Coregonus lavaretus
CCTCACACACACCCTCACACACACCCTCACACACACCTCACACACACCCTCACTCACACACACCCACCCCACCACACCCACACACCCTCACACAACCCCACACCCCTCCACACACACCCTCACACACACACACCCTCACACACACCCACACACACCCCTCACACACACCCTCACACACACACCCACACACACACCCTCACACACACCCACACACACACCCTCACACACACACCCTCACACACACCCTCACACACACCCCCACACACACCCTCACACACACTCCCTCACACACACACCCTCACACACACACCCTCACACACACACCCACACACACACCCTCACACACACCCACACCCACACACACACCCCACACACACACCCTCACACACACCCTCCCACACACACACCCTCACACACACCCTCACACCACACACCCTCACACACACCCTCACAACACCTCACCACACCCTCACACACACCCTCACACACACTCCCTCACACACACCCTCACACACACTCCCACACACACACCCTCACACACACCCTCACACATTCCCTCACATACACCCCATTATTTTTTTTTTATTATTTTTTTAAATCTTCGTATTTTTTATTTAATTTTATTTATTTATTTTTAAGTCATTTAGCAGACGCTCTTATCCAGAGCGACTTACAGTTAGTGAGTGCATACATTTTAATTTTTATACTGAATCGAACCCCCTCACCCTTCACACCCTCACTCACTAGACAACCCTCACCATCACACACCCTCACACACACACACCCCACACACACCCCACACCCACACCCACACACCCCTCACACACACACCCCACACACACCACCCTCACACACACCCCACACACACACCCACACACCCACACACCCCCACACACACACCCCACACAACACCCCCTCACACACCACCCCCACACCACCCCCACACACACACCCTCACACACCACCACACACCCTCACACACACCCCACACCACACCCCACACACACCCTCACACACACACCCTCACACACACACCCCACACACACCCTCACACACACACCCCTCACACCCACACCCACACCCCACACACACCCCCACACCACACCCCACACACCCACCCCACACACACCCCCCACACACACACCCTCACACACACACCCACCCACACACCACCCACACCACACCCACACACCCACCCACACACACACCCCACACACACACACCCCCACACACACCCCCACACACACACCCATCACACACCCTCACACACACACTCCATCACACACACACCCTCACACATACACCCTCACACATACACCCTCACACACACACCCTCACACACACCCTCACAACACACCCTCACACACACACACACACCCACACACACCCTCACACACACACCCTCACACACACCCTCACACACACCCTCACACACACCTCACACACACCCCACACACACTCCCACACACACACCCTCACACACACCCTCACACACACCCTCACACACACCCTCACACACACACACACCCTCACACACACCCTCACACACACCCTCACCCTCACACACACCCTCACACACACCTCACACACACCCTCACACACACTCCCTCACACACACCCTCACACACACACACACCCTCACACACACCCTCACACACACTCCCTCACACACACCCTCACACACACTCTCACACAACACCCCTCACACACACCCTCACACACACACACACCCTCACACACACCCTCACACACTCCCCTCACACACACCCTCACACCACTCCCACACACACACCCTCACACACACCTCACACACACACACCCTCACACACTCCCTCACACACTCCCCACACACACCCTCACACACACCCTCACACACACCCTCACACACTCCCTCACACACACCCTCACACACACCCTCACACACACCCTCACACACACCCTCACACACACCCTCACACACACACACACACTCACACCACCCTCACACACACACTCACACACACACCCTCACACACACCCTCACACACACCCTCACACACACCCTCACACACACTCCCACACACACACCCTCACACACACCCTCACACACACCCTCACACACACCCTCACACACACCCTCACCCTCACACACACCCTCACACACACCCTCACACACCCTCACACACACTCCCTCACACACACCCTCACACACACACCCTCACACACACCCTCACACACACCCTCCCACACACTCCCACACACACACCCTCACACACACCCTCACACACACACACACCCTCACACACACCCTCACACACCTCCCTCACACACACCCTCACACACACTCCCACACACACACCCTCACACACACCCTCACACACACACACCCTCACACACACACCCTCACACACACCCTCACACACACACACACCCTCACACACACCCTCACACACACTCCCTCACACACACCCTCACACACACTCCCACACACACACCCTCACACACACCCTCACACACACTCCCTCACACACACCCTCACACACACACACACCCTCACACACACCCTCACACACACTCCCTCACACACACCCTCACACACACTCCCACACACACACCCTCACACACACCCTCACACATTCCCTCACATACACCCCATTATTTTTTTTATTTTTTTTTTTAAATCTTCGTATTTTTTATTTAATTTTTTTTTTTTTTTTTTAAGTCATTTAGCAGACGCTCTTATCCAGAGCGACTTACAGTTAGTGAGTGCATACATTTTAATTTTTTATACTGGAATCGAACCCACAACCCTGGCGTTGCAAATGCCATGCTCTACCAACTGAGCTACATCCCTCACCATCACACACACCCTCACACACACACCCTCACACACACACCCTCACACACACACCCTCACACACACCCTCACACACACACCCTCACACACACACACCCTCACACATACACCCTCACACACACACCCTCACACACACCCTCACACACACACCCTCACACATACACCCTCACACATACACCCTCACACACACCCTCACACACACACACACCCTCACACACACACACCCTCACACATACACCCTCACACACACACCCTCACACACACACCCTCACACATACACCCTCACACACACACCTTCACACATACACCCTCACACATACACCCTCACACACACACCCTCACACATACACCCTCACACATACACCCTCACACACACACCCTCACACACACACCCTCACACATACACCCTCACACACACACCCTCACACCTACACCCTCACACACACACCCTCACACATACACCCTCACACACACACTCCATCACACACACACCCTCACACACACACCCTCACACACACACTCCATCACACACCCTCACACACACACTCCATCACACACACACCCTCACACATACACCCTCACACATACACCCTCACACACACACCCTCACACATACACCCTCACACATACACCCTCACACACACACCCTCACACACACACCCTCACACATACACCCTCACACACACACCCTCACACACACCCTCACACACACACCCTCACACATACACCCTCACACACACACTCCATCACACACACCCTCACACACACCCTCACACACACACCCTCACACACACACCCTCACACACACACCCTCACACACACATCCTCACACACACACCCTCACACACACACACACACCCTCACACATACACACCCTCACACATACACCCTCACACACACCCTCACACACACACACACATACACCCTCACACACACACCCTCACACATACACCCTCACACACACCCTCACACACACCCTCACACACACACACCCTCACACATACACCCTCACACACACCCTCACACACACATTTACCCTCACACACACACCCTCACACACACACCCTCACACACACACCCTCACACATACACCCTCACACACACATACACCCTCACACACACACCCTCACACATACACCCTCACACACACACCCTCACACATACACCCTCACACACACACCCTCACACATACACCCTCACACACACACCCTCACACACACACTAGATGCAGTAAAAGTAGTCCAGAGGTGTGTTTGGTCCAGAACAGATAGTCTCTGTAGAGCACCATGTAATAACAGGCCTGATTGCTGAAGCTCTGTGGAATGCTGCTTAGTTAACCTCTCAGGATGAGGGGTCGCCCATGATGTCATCACACACACACACAAACCAACTGACGAGCACACACACACACACGCGCGCGCACGCGCGTATGCACACCAATATACACACACTTACACACATTCTCACAGTACCAAGCACAAACACAAAATACACACACACACAAACCCCTGCCATCCTAGAGGGAGGGAGGAATTGACCACAAACGGTCTTTGACAGCAATTAGCTATGCTTGATTTACTCTCTCTCTCTCTCTCTCTCTCTCTCTCTCTCTCTCTCTCTCTCTCTCTCTCTCTCTGTCTACTTTCTCTCTGTCTCTCTACTCTCTCTCTCTCTCTCTCTATCGCTGTCTCTCTCTCTGTCTCTGTATCTGTCTCTCTCTCTCTCTTTGTCTCTCTCTCTCTCTCTCTCTCTCACTCTATCGCTCTCTCTCTCTATCTCTCTCTCTCTCTCTCTATCTCTCTCTTTGTCTCTCTCTCTCTGTCTCTCTCTCTCTCTCTCTCTATCTCTCTCTTTGTCTCTCTCTCTATCTATCTATCTATCTATCTCTCTCTCTCTCTCTCTTTCTCTCTCCCCCCTCTCTCTCTCTCTCTCTCCCTCTCTCCCTCTCTATATCTCTCCCTCTCTCTCTCTCTCTCTCTGTCTCTTTCTCTCTCTCCTTGATTTATTTCTTAGTGGTGTTGTGAATCAGAAATAGTGTTGGCAGTGTGACTACAACTGCTCTGAGCATGACCATGGATGAACTTTAATGGTATTTTATACAGTTATCACACACACACACACACACCACACACCACACCACACCACACACACACACCACACCACACCACACACACACACACACACACACACACACCACACACACCACACACCACACACACACACACACACACACAGGGAATTCTGTGGTCCCTACTGATAATACATTTTTGTATTTCTATTTATTATGGATCCCCATTAGTTCCTGACAAGGCAGCAGCTACTCTTCCTGGGGTTTATTATGGATCCCCATTAGTTCCTGCCAAGGCAGCTGCTACTCTTCCTGGGGTTTATTATGGATCCCCATTAGTTCCTGCCAAGGCAGCTGCTACTCTTCCTGGGGTTTATTATGGATCCCCATTAGTTCCTGACAAGGCAGCAGCTACTCTTCCTGGGGTTTATTATGGATCCCCATTAGTTCCTGCCAAGGCAGCAGCTACTCTTCCTGGGGTTTATTATGGATCCCCATTAGTTCCTGCCAAGGCAGCAGCTACTCTTCCTGGGGTTTATTATGGATCCCCATTAGTTCCTGCCAAGGCAGCTGCTACTCTTCCTGGGGTTTATTATGGATCCCCATTAGTTCCTGCCAAGGCAGCAGCTACTCTTCCTGGGGTTTATTATGGATCCCCATTAGTTCCTGCCAAGGCAGCAGCTACTCTTCCTGGGGTTTATTATGGATCCCCATTAGTTCCTGCCAAGGCAGCTGCTACTCTTCCTGGGGTTTATTATGGATCCCCATTAGTTCCTGCCAAGGCAGCTGCTACTCTTCCTGGGGTTTATTATGGATCCCCATTAGTTCCTGCCAAGGCAGCTGCTACTCTCCCTGGGGTTTATTATGGATCCCCATTAGTTCCTGCCAAGGCAGCAGCTACTCCTCCTGGGGTTTATTATGGATCCCCATTAATTCCTGCCAAGGCAGCTGCTACTCTCCCTGGGGTTTATTATGGATCCCCATTAGTTCCTGCCAAGGCAGCTGCTACTCTTCCTGGGGTCCAAACATATTAAAACATTTACATTACATATAAAATAATGAGAACATTATACAGTTGACTACTCCACCTTTTAGTGTTTAAAAATACTGTCATGTCCTTCTATGACGTTGTGCCTGTCTGTGTCTGTCGTCCAGGTGCGGTATGACTCTTGTCACGTTGTAATGGTCTACAGACGTGTTGTTAGACCAAGCGTATAAATGTCATTGTGTGTTTGTCCCTGTGTCTTCCAGGTGCTGTACAGCGATGGTCAGAATGGTAGAGAGTTCATGACCTACCTGACCCTGTCACCCGTACAGATGACCTTCCACGGCATCGGGAGCTCTATCCAAGCCAGCCACGACCAGGTAGGAGAACTAACCAATTACACACCTGGGGGGGAGGGGGATGTTGTGTCTCGGTGGGGTGTTGGTGGGGTGTTGGTGGGGTCTTGGTGGGGTGTTGGTGGGGTGTTGGTGGGGTGTTGGTGGGGTGTTGGTGGGGTGTTGGTGGGGTTTTGGATCTATGTTGTATTGTGGTTGTATTATGCTTTGGGTTTTGTCCGTCTCACGGTCTCATTAACAGTGACTGGCCCTTGGCTCCAGACTCCAGACGGTTTAGTTGATCATTAATCACCTGAAGTCTTTTACGGACACAAGTCATACTGCCTCTGTCTGTCCCTGATAACAATCACACACTGATACACACACAGGCCGACACACACACACACACACACACGGACACACGGACACACACACACGGACACACGGACACACACACTGATACACACACACTGATACACACACAGGCCGACACACACACACACTCTGTTTTTCCTTCCAAATAATGATGGGGGGGGTCTGTGTGAGTGTGTAACAGCTCTCTGTAGTCAGGAGGGGGTGATGTTCGGTCCCAGCTCTCTGTAGTCAGGAGGTGGTGATGTTCAGTCCCAGCTCTCTGTAGTCAGGAGGGGGTGATGTTCGGTCCCAGCTCTCTGTAGTCAGGAGGGGGTGATGTTCGGTCCCAGCTCTCTGTAGTCAGGAGGTGGTGATGTTCAGTCCCAGCTCTCTGTAGTCAGGAGGGGGTGATGTTCGGTCCCAGCTCTCTGTAGTCAGGAGGTGGTGATGTTCAGTCCCAGCTCTCTGTAGTCAGGAGGTGGTGATGTTCAGTCCCAGCTCTCTGTAGTCAGGAGGTGGTGATGTTCAGTCCCAGCTCTCTGTAGTCAGGAGGTGGTGATGTTCCGTCCCAGCTCTCTGTAGTCAGGAGGTGGTGATGTTCAGTCCCAGCTCCCTGTAGTCAGGAGGTGGTGATGTTCTGTCCCAGCTCTCTGTAGTCAGGAGGTGGTGATGTTCAGTCCCAGCTCTCTGTAGTCAGGAGGTGGTGATGTTCCGTCCCAGCTCTCTGTATTCAGGAGGTGGTGATGTTCCGTCCCAGCTCTCTGTAGTCAGGAGGTGGTGATGTTCAGTCCCAGCTCTCTGTAGTCAGGAGGTGGTGATGTTCCGTCCCAGCTCTCTGTAGTCAGGATGTGGTGATGTTCAGTCCCAGCTCTCTGTAGTCAGGAGGTGGTGATGTTCAGTCCCAGCTCTCTGTAGTCAGGAGGTGGTGATGTTCAGTCCCAGCTCTCTGTAGTCAGGAGGTGGTGATGTTCTGTCCCAGCTCTCTGTAGTCAGGAGGTGGTGATGTTCAGTCCCAGCTCTCTGTAGTCAGGAGGTGGTGATGTTCAGTCCCAGCTCTCTGTAGTCAGGAGGTGGTGATGTTCAGTCCCAGCTCTCTGTAGTCAGGAGGTGGTGATGTTCAGTCCCAGCTCTCTGTAGTCAGGAGGTGGTGATGTTCAGTCCCAGCTCTCTGTAGTCAGGAGGTGGTGATGTTCAGTCCCAGCTCTCTGTAGTCAGGAGGTGGTGATGTTCAGTCCCAGCTCTCTGTAGTCAGGAGGTGGTGATGTTCAGTCCCAGCTCTCTGTAGTCAGGAGGTGGTGATGTTCAGTCCCAGCTCCCTGTAGTCAGGAGGTGGTGATGTTCAGTCCCAGTCTTGAGTTTTTTTCTCCTCTGTTCTCGGCCCGTCTGCTCCTCCCCCCTCTTCTCTGAGCACAGCAGGCAGGCCCGTTGCCCTAGCGACTCCAGACTCCACACAGATCCAGCGTGTAGACATGCTGCTCCAGAGCCTGAACGGTTCTTCCTTCAGACAAGCATGTGTCATAACTTTGTTTATTTGCATAGTGTCTCTCGTTCACATTTACTTGTAAATGTCCAAACTCACCAAAAATGACATCCGGTGGCTCCTACCTATATATTTATAACTTTATAAGCTGGATTGCCTGTCTTTACAATTCGTTTATTTTAGTTTGCACTTGTTAGCATATTTAGCTAGCAGCCTCATTTTGTTAGCATTCTGGTAATAGACGCCCAATGGGCTTTTTGTGGGCTTTTTTGGCGTCCCCTTGTGTTCTATGCCGGTAATACCATAAATCCCTGGATGGCAGAAGAACAGTATGCCGGTATGAACATCTGGATAACGCCCAAGCCTACAGTAAACCTCCAAGAAGTCATTCATTAACCATTTTTTAAAATTCCATATGTACTAGGAAGCTAAATATGTGTTTCTTGGGCTGATCAAAGTGCCTCAAGCCTTGAAAAATAAATAACTGAACTGATTGAAAGTTAAGGGGATATGGGTGAACAAATGATTTCCGTAGCAACATCAGGGAAACTGGCCTGAAGGTAGGAGTGCTTCAAATACAGCAGTTAATTGAGCCTCGTATTCTCCTTAATTGCCGGGCCTCAACACATTACGGAAAGAGACTAACTGTATAGGAAGCTCTGGGGACAGGTCGTCTGGATACTGGACAGCCAATACATTTGCAGATGCAAACAAATTATCATCTTTAGCGATTTGCGATTTTGTTCATACTGGTGAACCGGCGTTTGAGTTGTATGGTTGCAATATCAGCATTCCCTTATCTCTGGTGTATTTTGGCATGTACATTTACATTTATGTCATTTAGCAGACGCTCTTATCCAGAGCGACTTACAGTTAGTGCATACATTATTCTTTTTTATTTTCATACTGGCCCCCCGTGGGAATCGAACCCACAACCCTGGCGTTGCAAACGCCATGCTCTACCAACTGAGCTACCTCCCTGCCGGCCATTCCCTCCCCTACCCTGGACGACGCAGGGCCAATTGTGCGCCGCCCCATTGGTCTCCCGGTTGCGGCCGGCTACAGCAGAGCCTGGATTCGAACCAGGATCTCTAGTGGCACAGATAGCACTGCGATGCAGAGCCTTAGACCACTGCGCCACTCGGGAGAGTGCATAATGTCTCAGGAAAGACTGCCTGGTTGGCGATACTCAGTATAGAAAACTGTTGGGCTGAGACGCAGTAGCATTACTGTAGCTGCTATAAGACTCTGCACAGAAAACAATAGAGAAGACAAGCAGAGAGACAGAGACGTTTTATCTAAGAGAAGGAGGACTTCAGGTGGAGTCTCTCAAGTTGGATTTCATTTAATTTCATTGAATTGAATTTACCTTGAGTTCAGCCCATTTGTGTAGACTATTACAAAACAATAGTGTCTAAATGTATCCTCAAGCCGACTACTTTTTTTCTCATTGTTACGCAATTTGATGTCATTTATATAAAAAGTTTGTAAATAGCAGCTAAATACTGTATATAGCTATATGTACTAGGCTACACAGCATAATGAAACAATCCCTAGTAAGCTAGTATTTTGAGGGTGGACTGACTATTATTTGGCATTAATAGACTGGTTTGACGCACAACAACTTTCTATCCAAGCTGGGAGAGAACGCGAGTACAGCTCTTATCATGCAGGTTCATGTCATGGCTATACAGGACATACAGGACATGTCATGACTATACAGGACATACAGGACATGTCATGACTATACAGGACATACAGGACATGTCATGGCTATACAGGACATACAGGACATGTCATGACTATACAGGACATACAGGACATGTCATGACTATACAGGACATACAGGACATGTCATGACTATACAGGACATACAGGACATGTCATGACTATACAGGACATACAGGACATGTCATGACTATACAGGACATACAGGACATGTCATGACTATACAGGACATACAGGACATGTCATGGCTATACAGGACATACAGGACATGTCATGACTATACAGGACATACAGGACATGTCATGACTATACAGGACATGTCATGACTATACAGGACATACAGGACATGTCATGACTATACAGGACATACAGGACATGTCATGGCTATACAGGACATACAGGACATGTCATGACTATACAGGACATACAGGACATGTCATGGCTATACAGGACATACAGGACATGTCATGGCTATACAGGACATACAGGACATGTCATGGCTATACAGGACATACAGGACATGTCATGACTATACAGGACATACAGGACATGTGATGGCTATACAGGACATACAGGACATGTCATGACTATACAGGACATACAGGACATGTCATGGCTATACAGAACATACAGGACATGTCATGACTATACAGGACATACAGGACATGTCATGGCTATGCAGGACATGTCATGGCTATACAGGACATACAGGACATGTCATGACTATACAGGACATACAGGACATGTCATGGCTATACAGAACATACAGGTCACACATGTCATGGCTATACAGGACATACAGGACATGTCATGACTATACAGGACATGTCATGGCTATACAGGACATGTCATGGCTATACAGGACATACAGGACATGTCATGAATATACAGGACATACAGGACATGTCATGACTATACAGGACATACAGGACATGTCATGATTATACAGGACATACAGGACATGTCATGACTATACAGGACATGTCATGACTATACAGGACATACAGGACATGTCATGACTATACAGGACATACAGGACATGTCATGGCTATACAGGACATACAGGACATGTCATGGCTATACAGGACATACAGGACATGTCATGGCTATACAGGACATGTCATGACTATACAGGACATGTCATGGCTATACAGGACATACAGGACATGTCATGACTATACAGGACATACAGGACATGTCATGGCTATACAGGACATACAGGACATGTCATGACTATACAGGACATACAGGACATGTCATGACTATACAGGACATACAGGACATGTCATGACTATACAGGACATACAGGACATGTCATGACTATACAGGACATACAGGACATGTCATGGCTATACAGGACATACAGGACATGTCATGACTATACAGGACATACAGGACATACAGGACATGTCATGACTATACAGGACATACAGGACATGTCATGACTATACAGGACATACAGGACATGTCATGACTATACATGACATACAGGACATGGCATGGCTATACAGGACATACAGGACATGTCATGACTATACAGGACATACAGGACATGTCATGACTATACAGGACATACAGGACATGTCATGACTATACAGGACATACAGGACATGTCATGACTATACAGGACATACAGGACATGTCATGACTATACAGGACATGTCATGGCTATACAGGACATACAGGACATGTCATGACTATACAGGACATACAGGACATGTCATGGCTATACAGGACATGTCATGGCTATACAGGACATACAGGACATGTCATGACTATACAGGACATACAGGACATGTCATGGCTATACAGGACATACAGGACATTTCATGACTATACAGGACATACAGGACATGTCATGACTATACAGGACATACAGGACATGTCATGACTATACAGGACATACAGGACATCTCATGACTATACAGGACATACAGGACATGTCATGACTATACAGGACATGTCATGGCTATACAGGACATACAGGACATGTCATGTCTATATAGGACATACAGGACATGTCATGACTATACAGGACATGTCATGGCTATACAGGACATACAGGACATGTCATGACTATACAGGACATACAGGACATGTCATGGCTATACAGGACATGTCATGACTATACAGGACATACAGGACATGTCATGACTATACAGGACATACAGGACATGTCATGACTATACAGGACATACAGGACATGTCATGACTATACAGGACAGACAGGACATACAGGACATGTCATGACTATACAGGACATACAGGACATGTCATGACTATACAGGACATACAGGACATGTCATGACTATACAGGACATACAGGACATGTCATGGCTATACAGGACATACAGGACATGTCATGACTATACAGGACATACAGGACATGTCATGACTATACAGGACATACAGGACATGTCATACTATACAGGACATACAGGACATGTCATGACTATACAGGACATGTCATGGCAATACAGGACATACAGGACATGTCATGACTATACAGGACATACAGGACATGTCATGGCTATACAGGACATGTCATGGCTATACAGGACATACAGGACATGTCATGACTATACAGGACATACAGGACATGTCATGGCTATACAGGACATACAGGACATGTCATGACTATACAGGACATACAGGACATGTCATGACTATACAGGACATACAGGACATGTCATGACTATACAGGACATACAGGACATGTCATGACTATACAGGACATACAGGACATGTCATGACTATACAGGACATACAGGACATGTCATGGCTAGACAGGACATGTCATGGCTATACAGGACATACAGGACATGTCATGACTATACAGGACATACAGGACATGTCATGACTATACAGGACATACAGGACATGTCATGACTATACAGGACAGTTGTATGTATAAAAATACAAAATCAATTGGTTGCTGATTAGTTTGCTGTTGTCTCAAAAATACATTTTAACAATATGCAATGTTTGAATTTCCAACTTTAATTACTGAAGAAGTAATGACGTTGTTGCAGTCTAAATGGCAGCCGACCCAATAGGCCAACCAATAAACATTTATTAATTAGCCAAAGCAAAACTATATGCCCTGGCACGACAGAAAGCCCATAGACATAGTCTATAGTGCCCTGTAGCTCAGTTGGTAGAGCAGGGCGCTTGCCAAGCCAGTGTTGTGGGTTCGATTCCCACGGGGGGGCCAGTATGAAAATGTATGCACTCACTAACTATATGTCGCTCTGGATAAGAGCGTCTGCTAAAATGACTAAAATGTAAATGTAAATATCGGAATTTCAGTCCCATGGACAGAGATCGGTACTTTGTGATTGGCTGCCAGGCTGACAAATTATATATATTTTATTTTAAGGGGGGGGGGTTAAGAAAAACTGTGTTACGCCAGTGACAGCTACGCTACATAGATAGCGATGCCTGCCAGGATGGCTGTTGTTGCCAAGAGCAGTGGGCCGTGACCAACTGTTAGGGTGGAGGCTTCTCTCCAGGGTCTGTCCTCTCTACACCCCGAAACCCCGGGACCCGACCCTCAAAGAAACACCCCAACAATGAGGGGACAAACAGGGGACCCCCCCCCCCCATCCCCTGCAAAGCAACATTTAACATACACAGTGGGGTTTGTTTGTGTTTGTTAAGCGATGTCACAGGAAGGAGGTTTAACATGACAACATGTGCACGCTGGGCTTGTTGCAGGCAAAATGACATTACATTTACATTACATTACATTTTAGTCATTTAGCAGACGCTCTTATCCAGAGCTACTTACAGGAGCAATTAGGGTTATGTGCCTTGCTCAAGGGCACATCGACAGACTTTTCAACCTAGTCGGCTCGGGGATTAGAACCAGCGACCTTTCGGTTACTGGCACAACGCTCTTAACCACTAAGCTACCTGCCGCCCGACATCAAGCGGGAAGTGTTGCGTCACTACACTGTTTGAAGCCTAGGAGATGAGAAGAGAGGGATGTTATCACTGTTCGAAGTATTGAAATATGGCACAACCAACCATCTATATCCGTGTTACACCTCCGAACAGCACACAAACGCTATCTACTACATACAGTGCATTCGGAAAGTGTTCAGACCCCTTGACTTTTTCCACATTTTGTTACGTTACAACCTTATTTTCTAAAATTGATTAAATGTTTTTTCCCCCCTCATTGATCTACACACAATACCCCATAATGACGATTGAAAAAACTGTCTTTTAGACATTTTAGCAAATGTATAAAAAATTAATAATGGAAATATCACATTTACATAAGTATTCAGACCCTTTACTCAGTACTTTGTTGAAGCTCCTTTGGCAGCGATTACAGCCTCAAGTCTTCTTGGGAATGACGCTACAATCTTGGCACACCTGTATTTGGGGAGTTTCTCCCATTCTTCTCTGCAGATCCTCTCAAGCTCTGTCAGGTTGGATGGGGAGCGTCGCTGCACAGCTATTTTCAGGTTTATCCAGAGATGTTCGATCGGGTTCAAGTCCGGGCTCTGGCTGGGCCACTCAAGGACATTCAGAGACTTGTCCCAAAGCCACTCCTGCATTGTCTTGGTATTCAGGCCAAAGAGTTCAATCTTGGTTTTATCAGACCAGAGAATCTTGTTTCTCATGGTCTGAGAGTCCTTTAGGTGCCTTTTGGCAAACTCCAAGCAGGCTGTCATGTGCCTTTTACTGAGGAGTGGCTTCCGTCTGGCCACTCTACCATAAAGGCCTGATTGGTGGAGTGCTGCAGAGATGGTCGTCCTTCTGGAAGGTTCTCCCATCTCCACAGAGGAACTCTGGAGCTCTGTCAGAGTGACCATCGGGTTCTTGGTCACCTCCCTGACCAAGGCCCTTCTCCCCCGATTGCTCAGTTTTACCGGGCGGCCAGCTCTAGGAAGAGTCTTGGTGGTTCCAAACTTTTTCCATTTAATAGTGATGGAGGCCACCGTGTTTTTGGAGACTTTTAATGCTGCAGACATTATTTGGTACCCTTTCCCAGATCTGTGCCTCGACACAATCCTGTCTCGGAGTTCTATGGACAATTCCTTCGACCTCATGGCTTGGTTTTTGCTCTGACATGCACTGTCAACTGTGGGACCTTATATAGACAGGTGTGTGACTTTCCAAATCATGTCCAATCAATTGAATTTACCACAGGTGGACTCCAAACAAGTTGTAGAAACATCTCAAGAATGATCAATTGAAACA
>NW_028163483.1:20000-62500 GCF_964263955.1 Coregonus lavaretus
TTCTGTCAGACTGTCTCTCTGTCGGTTGGTCTGTCTGTCTGTCTGTCTTCTCTTTGTGTAGCTGAGAGTTGTGTAACCTAACTAACTGTTCTTGTTGTTTCCATGGCACCTGTAGAGAAAGTAGTTTATGAGGAAGGGAAAAGTGTTGATTGTTTTTGGCAGGTCGATTGTTGTGAGGTGTTTTTGGCAGGTTGATACCCTTCCTGTACCATACCGTTCGTGTACCATACCGGGGTATTCAGTATTACCGGCAGTGCACACAAAGGGTGCCTCTGCTGTAACCAAGAGTCTTGCAAGCTAGCCACTTAGCTAGTTAGCAAACCAAATGAATAGCTGGAGCCCTGAGCTGGAGAAAATGTATTTGGCACATCTTAGATAGTTAACTTATAGTAAAAAAATTAAACGGTATTGAAAATCATACCATCTGTATTTCTAAATACCCCGGTATACGGTATATACCGCCCAAGCCTAGTGATTCGATAATAACGATTAAAGCATTAATCAAATGTGTAACTCCCTGGTTCTGAGAATGACCAACCCTTTGTAGCGTAGTACAGATTATTCCGTGGGTTGTTGTAGGCCGGACATTAGTTGTTGACAGACCTTCTCTCCCATGCCTTCTACAAATGGCTGTGATCTTTAAAAACACATCACACCTACGAGTTGAGAGACCTTAGTCGGAATGATGGGAAATGGAAGAAGGCTTCACTATAAACACCCATCTCAGAGCCCCCCAGCTCCCCTCCCTTCACCCATCACCCTCCCAGCACCCCTCATCCCCACACCCCTCACCCATCAGCCTCGCAGCACCCCTTCCCTCACCAATCAACCTCCCCACACCCCTCACCCCCACCACCCATCACCCCCACCACCCCATCACCCCCACCACCCATCACCCCCACCACCCATGGAGATTACACTGAGACAGGAGAGGGAGATGGGAGAGAGAGGGAGAGAGAGACAGTAAGACTAGATGGATAAAGAGAGCGAGAGAGACAGTAAGACAGAGAGAGAGAGAGAGAGAGAGAGACAGACAGACAGACAGACAGACAGACAGACAGACAGACAGACAGACAGACAGACAGACAGACAGACAGACAGACAGACAGACAGACAGACAGAGACCCTCCTCACATCACCTCCCCAGGCCTGCTCTGTCTGTATTCTATAGGAGGTTATCGTCAATGGGACAGAGGCTGCGTCCCAAATGGACCCTGGTCAAAAGTAGTGCACTATTTAAGGAATAGGGTGCCATTTGAGACTCAGGCACAGAGAGAGGCAGTCTAAACATGAACTTGACCATTAGTGGGTCTGTTGAAGTCTGAAGTGGCTTCTTGAAGGGAGACAATGTTTGAAGTGGCCTCTTGAAGGGGAAGTCTGAAGTGGCCTCTTGAAGGGAGAAGAAGTCTGAAGTGGCCTCTTGAAGGGAGAAGAAGTCTGAAGTGGCCTCTTGAAGGGAGAAGAAGTCTGAAGTGGCCTCTTGAAGGGAGAAGAAGTCTGAAGTGGCCTCTTGAAGGGGAAGTCTGAAGTGTCCTCTTGAAGGGAGAAGAAGTCTGAAGTGTCCTCTTGAAGGGAGACGAAGTCTGAAGTTTCCTCTTGAAGGGGAAGTCTGAAGTGTCCTCTTGAAGGGAGAACAAGTCTGAAGTGTCCTCTTGAAGGGGAAGTCTGAAGTGGCCTCTTGAAGGGAGAAGAAGTCTGAAGTGGCCTCTTGAAGGGAGAAGAACTCTGAAGTGGCCTCTTGAAGGGAGAAGAAGTCTGAAGTGGCCTCTTGAAGGGAGAAGAAGTCTGAAGTGGCCTCTTGAAGGGAGAAGAAGTCTGAAGTGGCCTCTTGAAGGGGAAGTCTGAAGTGTCCTCTTGAAGGGAGAAGAAGTCTGAAGTGTCCTCTTGAAGGGAGACGAAGTCTGAAGTGTCCTCTTGAAGGGGAAGTCTGAAGTGTCCTCTTGAAGGGAGAACAAGTCTGAAGTGTCCTCTTGAAGGGGAAGTCTGAAGTGTCCTCTTGAAGGGAGAAGAAGTCTGAAGTGGCCTCTTGAAGGGAGAAGAAGTCTGAAGTGGCCTCTTGAAGGGAGACGAAGTCTGAAGTGGCCTCTTGAAGGGAGAAGAAGTCTGAAGTGGCCTCTTGAAGGGAGAAGAAGTCTGAAGTGGCCTCTTGAAGGGAGACGAAGTCTGAAGTGTCCTCTTGAAGGGGAAGTCTGAAGTGTCCTCTTGAAGGGAGAAGAAGTCTGAAGTGTCCTCTTGAAGGGAGAAGAAGTCTGAAGTGGCCTCTTGAAGGGAGAAGAAGTCTGAAGTGTCCTCTTGAAGGGAGAAGAAGTCTGAAGTGGCCTCTTGAAGGGAGAAGTCGTCTGAAGTGTCCTCTTGACGGGAGAAGAGCAGATAATTGGAGAGGATTAGCGAAATACATCTCTTTTAAGGTTTAGCTTGACATGGGGTTAAACACTCACACAGACCGACGCGCGCACACACACACACAAGCTAGTATCCCTTCTCAGTCTTCCTCAGCTGGCACGACCCATTAGCAAATAGTTACATCCCACCTCCTGAGAAGAAACGCTGTAGTTACTATGTTTGTCCCCCCCCCAAAAAAAATATCAAACTCTAAAATTACTCCTGATTTACAGGCCTTAAGCGTTATGTAATAGTCCACATAATCCCCTCAGTTCTGCCTCGATGCTCTGTGACAAATACCTGCTCTATGACTTCCACGCTGTGTCCCAAATGGCACCCTATTCCCTATATAGTGCACTACTTTTCACTAGGGCCCATTGGGTTCTGATCAAAAGTAGTGCACTGAAGGGAATAGGGTACTATTTGGGACGCATCCACAGTCTGAACAGTTTGCCTGAGGTGTTTTAAACAGACCTCCATTCCTAGGTGAATTGGCTTGTATTGAGATCTGACTCGTCATGCTTACCTCCTAGTCGGCTGTCAGAACCCAGGCAGGGAGGGAGTGTTTAGAGACGAACGTGAATGTACAGGGAACTGCCAAAATAAAGGAAACACTTGAGTAAATGAGGTGCTTTCCACACAGGTTTGGTTCATGAGTTAATTGAGCAATTAACATCCCATAATGCTTAGGGTCGCGTATAAAAATGACCAGTTGCCCATTATTTTGGCTACCATGGTTAGAAGAAGAGATCTCAGTGACTTTGAAAGATGGGTCTCAAAGGAGCGTGGAGGGGTTTAAAGTGTGTGTGTGTTGTGTGTGTGAGTGTGTGTGTGTGTGAGTGTGTGTGTGTTGTGTGTGTGTGTGTGTGTGTGTGTGTGTGTGTGAGTGTGAGTGTGTGTGTGTGTGTGTGTGTGTGTGTGTGTGTGTGTGTGTGTGTGTGTGTGTGTGTGTGTGTGTGTGTGTGTGTGTGTGTGTGTGTGTGTGTGTGTGTGTGTGTGTGTGTGTGTGTGTGTGTGTGTCAGTCACCAACCCAATTGAACACTGAAACATCTGAAACAGAGTTTTTCACCACCATCAACAAAACACCAAATGATGGAATTTCTCGCGGAAGAATGATGTCACATCCCTCCAATAGAGTTCCAGACACTTGTAGAATCTATTTCCAAGGTGCATCGAA
Organism: Coregonus lavaretus; assembly: GCF_964263955.1. NCBI lineage: Eukaryota > Metazoa > Chordata > Actinopteri > Salmoniformes > Salmonidae > Coregonus > Coregonus lavaretus. The sequence goes on from NW_028163483.1 coordinate 23,561, forward strand.
GCTGTTCTGGCTGCTCCTGTTAAGACACTATGTTGGTGTTTCCTTTATTTTGGCAGTTACCTGCATACGAGTGGTTTTCCATGTTAATCTACATAGGAGCAGTAACACTAGTGATAGATACAGCTGCGAGGGATACTGTAGGCTAGTGGTTCACCAGAAGTTTCACAGTGTTGTTGCAGCCCTGAACTAGCGAACCTGATTCACAGGTTCAAGGGCTTGATGATTAGTTGACAAATCAAATCAAATGTTATTGGTCACATACACATATTTAGTAGATGTTATTGTGGGTGTAGTGAAATGCTTGTGTTCCTAGCTCCAGCAGTGCAGTAATATCTAACAATACACACATCTAAAAGTAAAATAATGGAATTAAGAAATATATAAATATTAGGATGAGCAATGGCGTAATGGCATTGACTAAAATACAGTAGAACACAGTACAATACCAGTCAAACGTTTGGACACACCTACTCATTCAAGGGTTTTTCTTTATTTTTTACTATTTTCTACATTGTAGAATAATAGTGAAGACATCAAAACTATGAAATAACCCATATGGACTCATGTAGTAACCAAAAAAAGTGTTAAAACAAATCAAAATTTATTTTATAATTGAGATTCTTCAAATAGCCACCCTTTGCCTTGACGACAGCTTTGCACACTCTCGGCATGGTGTTGAAGGCTGAGCTATAGTCAATGAACAGCATTCTTACAACGTATTCAGACACCTTGACTTTTTCCACATTTTGTTACATTACAGCCTTATTCTAAAATGGATTAAATAAAACAATTTCCTCAGTAATCTACACACAAAACCCCATAATGACAAAGCGAGAACAGGTTTTTAGAAATGTTATCAAATTTATTAAATATTAAAAACAGAAGCATCTTATTTACATAAGTATTCAGACCCTTTGCTATGAGACTCGAAATTGAGCTCAGGTGCATAATGTTTCCATTGATCATCCTTGAGATGTTTCTACAACTTGATTGGAGTCCACCTGTGGTAAATTCAATTGATTGGACATGATTTGGAAAGGCACTCACCTGTCTATATAAGGTCCCACAGTTGACAGTGCATGTCAGAGCAAAAACGAAGCCATGAGGTCGAAGGAATTGTCCGTAGAGCTCTGAGACAGGATTGTGTCGAGGCACAGTTCTGGGGAAGGGTACCAAAACATTTCTGCAGCATTGAAGGTCCCCAAGAACACAGTGGCCTCCATCATTCTTAAATGGAAGAAGTTTGGAACCACCAACACTTTTCCTAGAGCTGGCCGCCCAGCCAAACTGAGCAATCGGGGGAGAAGGGCCTTGGTCAGGGAGGTGACAAAGAACCCAATGGTCACTCTGACAGAGCTCCAGAGTTTCTCTGTGGAGATGGGAGAACCTTCCAGAAGGACAACCATCTCTGCAGCACTCCACCAATCAGGCCTTTATGGTAGAGTGGCCAGACGGAAGCCACTCCTCAGTAAAAGGCACATGACAGCCCACTTGGAGTTTGCCAAAAGGCACCTAAAGGACTCTAAGCCCATGAGAAACAAGATTCTCTGGTCTGATGAAACCAAGATTGAACTCTTTGGCCTGAATGCCAAGCGTCACGTCTGGAGGAAACCTGGCACCATCCCTACGGTGAAGCATGGTGGTGGCAGCATCATTCTGTGGGGATGTTTTTCAGTGGCAGGGATTGGGAGACTAGTCAGGATCAAGGAAAAGATGAACGGAGCAAAGTACAGAGAGATCCTTGATGAAAACCTGCTCCAGAGCGCTCAGGATCTCAGACTGGGGCAAAAGGTTCACCTTTCAACAGGACAACGACTCTAAGCACACAGCCAAGACAATGCAGGAGTGGCTTCGGGACAAGTCTCTGAATGTCCTTGAGTGGCCCAGCCAGACCCCGGACTTGAACCCGATCTAACCTCTCTGGAGAGACCTGAAAATAGCTGTGCAGCAACGCTTCCCATCCAACCTGACAGAGCTTGAGAGGATCTGCAGAGAAGAATGGGAGAAACTCCCCAAATACAGGTGTGCCAAGCTTGTAGCGTCATACCCAAGAAGACTTGAGGCTGTAATCGCTGCCAAAGGAGCTTCAACAAAGTACTGAGTAAGGTGATATTTTCATGGACCATCTTAGTCAGTATGTTAGGGTAAAATATAAAAGGTACAAAAGGTTTCTTAATATATTTTATGTAGGTTTGTGAGAGCGAGCGAGTGCATGTGTATGAGTGTGTGTCTATGTGTGTGTGTGTGTGTGTCTATGTGTGTGTGTGTGTGTGTGTCTATGTGTGTGTGTGTACACCAGTCATTCTTTTCCCTGTTGTCAGTGTAATAGTTTTAATGTTTTAGTGCAGGAGAAGGTGTTAGCTTCATTAACAGCTCATTGTAATAGTTTTAATGTTTTAGTGCAGGAGAAGGTGTTAGCTTCATTAACAGCTCAGTGCCAAGTTAACAACAGGGCTTGCTGTTTTAACAGTGGCCATACATTTCTTAGGGCTGTTATGCTAGGTGTGTGATTTCACAGGTTAGACAAACTCATGCATGCACACACACACACACACACACACACACACACACACACACACACACACACACACACACACACACTGACACCACTGGCCAGTCATCAACAGAAAACAGATGTTAGCTGCTAACACACACACCTAGCTAGCTAAACACCTTGCTACACAGACTTTATTCTAATGATTTAGGGTTATTATAATGAGTTAGGGTTATTATAATGGTGCGTCTGTGTCTCATTATTGTAATGTATAGTATCCATGGTGATAATGTAATTGTATCCATGGGGATAATATAATTGTGTCCATGGTGATAATGTAATTGTATCCATGGTGATAATGCAATTGTTTCCATGGTGATAATATAATTGTATCCATGGTGATAATGTAATTGTATCCTGAGTGGCGCAGTGGTCTAAGGCGCTGCATCGCAGTGCTAGCTGTGCCACTAGAGATCCTGGTTCGAATCCAGGCTCTGTCGTAGCCGGCCGCGACCGGGAGACCCATGGGGCGGCGCACAATTGGCCCAGCGTCGTCCAGGGTAGGGGAGGGAATGGCCGGCAGGGATGTAGCTCAGTTGGTAGAGCACGGCGTTTGCAACGCCAGGGTTGTGGGTTCGATTCCAGTATAAAAAATAAAAATGTATGCACTCACTAACTGTAAGTCGCTCTGGAAAAGAGCGTCTGCTAAATGACTAAAATGTAAATGTAAATGTATCCATGGTGATAATGTAATTGTATCCATGGTGATAATGGCCTGTTGAAAAGGTCTGGAGATGAGGTACTATTTAATCTACGTCTACTGGGGCAGAGGAAAAGGAAGACAGCACCCTATTCCATATATAGTGCACTACTTTTGACCAGAGAATGGCACCCTATTCCATATATAGTGCACTACTTTTGACCAGGACCTATAGAGCTGTGGTGACGATGACTGTTGTACAGTTAGAGGCCTGAAGAAGTTCTCTGCTGCCAATGACTGGAACCAACTGCAAAAATCTCTGAAGCTGGAGACTCTTATCTCCCTCACTAACTTTAGGCATCAGTTGTCAGAGCAGCTTACCGATCACTGCACCTGTACACAGCCCATCTGAAATTAGCCCACCCAACTACCTCATCCCCATATTGTTATTTTTTTTGCTCATTTGCATCCCAGTATCTCTATTTGCACATAATCTTCTGCACATCTATCATTCCAGTGTTAATATGAAATTGTAACTATTTTGCACTATGGCCTATTTATTGCCTTACCTCCATAACTTACTACATTTGCACACACTGTATATATATTTTCTGTTGTATTTTTGACTTTGTGTTTTGTTTTACCCCATATGTAACTCTGTGTTGTTTTTATCGCACTGCTTTGCTTTATCTTGGCCAGGTCGCAGTTGTAAATGAGAACTTGTTCTCTACTGGCTTACCTGGTTAAATAAAGGTTAAATAAATAAATACTTGCTGAACTACTGGAAACGTGTGTCAGGTAAGAATGGGACAATTCATCATTACTGCACTTTGGTTTTCACAAAACCAGCCAACAAAATGACGTGCAAAATGAATCCGCACAGAACAGTTCTGCTCTGTACGTTCTCTAATCCACTGCTCCCTAGACCATCATCCACTTTACTATACTGACACACACAGGCATGCACGCATACACACACACACAGACACACATACACACACACACACACATACACACACACACACACACACACACAGGCATGCACAAACACAAACACGCAGACCCAGCCTGAGTTGATGAAACTCCATCCCCCTGAGTTGATGAAACTCCATCCCCCTGAGTTGATGAAACTCCATCCCCTTGAGTTGATGAAACTCCATCCCCCTGAGTTGATGAAACTCCATCCCCCTGAGTTGATGAAACTCCATCCCCCTGAGTTGATGAAACTCCATCCCCCTGAGTTGATGAAACTCCATCCCCTTGAGTTGATGAAACTCCATCCCCCTGAGTTGATGAAACTCCATCCCCCTGAGTTGATGAAACTCCATCCCCCTGAGTTGATGAAACTCCATCCCCTTGAGTTGATGAAACTCCATCCCCCTGAGTTGATGAAACTCCATCCCCCTGAGTTGATGAAACTCCATCCCCCTGAGTTGATGAAACTCCATCCCCCTGAGTTGATGAAACCCCATCCCCCTGAGTTGATGAAACTCCATCCCCTTCAGTTGATGAAACTCCATCTCCTTCAGTTGATGAAACTCCATCCCCTTCAGTTGATGAAACTCTATCCCCCTGAGTTGATGAAACTCCATCCCCCTGAGTTGATGAAACTCCATCCCCCTGAGTTGATGAAACTCCATCCCCCTGAGTTGATGAAACTCCATCCCCTTGAGTTGATGAAACTCCATCCCCCTGAGTTGATGAAACTCCATCCCCCTGAGTTGATGAAACTCCATCCCCTTGAGTTGATGAAACTCCATCCCCCTGAGTTGATGAAACTCCATCCCCCTGAGTTGATGAAACTCCATCCCCTTGAGTTGATGAAACTCCATCCCCCTGAGTTGATGAAACTCCATCCCCCTGAGTTGATGAAACTCCATCCCCTTGAGTTGATGAAACTCCATCCCCCTGAGTTGATGAAACTCCATCCCCCTGAGTTGATGAAACTCCATCCCCCTGAGTTGATGAAACTCCATCCCCTTGAGTTGATGAAACTCCATCCCCCTGAGTTGATGAAACTCCATCCCCCTGAGTTGATGAAACTCCATCCCCTTCAGTTGATGAAACTCCATCCCCTTCAGTTGATGAAACTCCATCCCCCTGAGTTGATGAAACTCCATCCCCCTGAGTTGATGAAACTCCATCCCCTTGAGTTGATGAAACTCCATCCCCCTGAGTTGATGAAACTCCATCCCCCTGAGTTGATGAAACTCCATCCCCTTGAGTTGATGAAACTCCATCCCCCTGAGTTGATGAAACTCCATCCCCCTGAGTTGATGAAACTCCATCCCCCTGAGTTGATGAAACTCCATCCCCCTGAGTTGATGAAACTCCATCCCCCTGAGTTGATGAAACTCCATCCCCCTGAGTTGATGAAACTCCATCCCCCTGAGTTGATGAAGCTCCATCCCCCTGAGTTGATGAAGCTCCATCCCCCTGAGTTGATGAAGCTCCATCCCCCTGAGTTTATGAAACGCCATCCCCCTGAGTTGATGAAACGCCATCCCCCTGAGTTGATGAAACTCCATCCCCTTGAGTTGATGAAACTCCATCCCCCTGAGTTGATGAAACTCCATCCCCTTGAGTTGATGAAACTCCATCCCCTTGAGTTGATGAAACTCCATCCCCTTGAGTTGATGAAACTCCATCCCCCTGAGTTGATGAAACTCCATCCCCCTGATATTCAGATGTGTTCATTTATAAAAGTTGTTTTTGATTTGAAAATGAAATACAGAAATATCATTTACAGAACATTCGGAAAGTATTCAGACCCTTTGACTTTTCCACATTTTGTTACGTTACAGCCTTATTTTCTCAAATTGATTAAATCTACACACAATACCCCATCAAGACAAAGCAAAAACAGGTTTTTCAAAAAATTGTGTAAATATATATATATAAAACAATTTTTACTGAATGATCACATTTACATAAGTATTCAGACCATTTGCTCAGTACTTTGTTGAAACACCTTTGGCAGTGATTACAGCCTTGAGTGTTCTTGAGTATGACGCTATAAGCTTGGCACACCTGTATTTGGGGAGTTTCTGCCATTCTTCTCTGCAGATCCTCTCAAGCTTTTCATGAAGGATCTCTTTGTACTTTGCTCCGTTCATCTTTGCCTCGATCCTGACTAGCCTCCCAGTCCCTGCCACTGAAAAACATCCCCACAGCATGATGCTGCCACCACCATGCTTCACCGTAGGGATGGGGCCAGGTTTCCTCCATCACGTGACGCTTGGCATTCAGGCCAAAGAGTTCAATATTGGTTTCATCAGACCAGAGAATCTTGTTTCTCATGGTCTGAGAGTCCTTTAGGTGCCTTTTGGGAAACTCCAAGCGGGCTGTCATGTGCCTTTTACTGAAGAGTGGCTTCCGTCTGGCCACTCTACCATAAAGGCCTGATTGGTGGAATGCTGCAGAGATGGTTGTCCTTCTGGAAGGTTCTCCCATCTATGGTTTTTGCTCTGACATGCAGTGTCAACTGTGGGACCTTATATAGACAGGTGTGTGCCTTTCCAAATCATGTCCAATCAATTGAATTTACCACAGGTGGACTCCAATCAAGTCGTAGAAACATCTCAAGGATCATCAATGGAAACAGGATGCACCTGAGCTCAACTTTGAGTCTCATAGCAAAGGGTCTGAATACTTACACTACCATTCAAAAGTTATCTTTGTATTTTTACTATTTTTTACATTGTAGAATAATAGTGAAGACATCAAAACTATGAAATAACACATATGGAATCATGTAGTAACCAAAAAAGTGTTAAACAAATCAACATATATTTTGTATTTGAGATTCTTCAAATAGCCACCCTTTGCCTTTATGACATATTTGCACACTCTTGGCATTCTCTCAACCAGCTTCATGAGGTAGTCACATGGAATGCATTTCAATTAACAGGTGTGCCTTCTTAAAAGTTAATTTGTGGAATTTCTTTCCTTAATGCATTTGAGCCAGTCAGTTGTGTTGTGACAAGGTAGGGGGGTTATACAGAAGATAGCCCTATTTGGTAAAAGACCAAGTCCATATTATGGCAAGAACAGCTCAAATAAGCAAAGAGAAACAACATTCCATCATTGCTTTAAGACATGAAGGTTAGTCAATACGGAAAATGTCAAGAACTTTGAAAGTTTCTTCAAGTGCAGTCGCAAAAACCATCAAGCACTATGATGAAACTGGCTCTGTACCATTCTTCAGCTGGCCCACACCCATCTGTTGAGGGCGCACCTTGGAATGAAGAAGATCCCGGAATGGATCGCCGCCCGGTTCCACTGGCCCGGGATGAGCAGGGCAGTGGAAGACTATTATCGCAGCTGCCTGGAGTGTCAAATCACTGCCCCAAAAGCACACTTCCGAAACCAGCTGGTCCCCCTACCGATCATCGGGGTGCCCTTTGAACGCATCACCATGGATATAGTGGGTCCCCTGGTAAAACCGGCACGAGAACACCGGTACATCCTGGTAATAGTAGCCCGAGGCCATTCCCCTACGGGGGGCGTTCTCCAAGGGAATCACCCGGGAGCTGTTCCAACTGTTTTGCCGGGTGGACATCCCGAACGAGTTCCTGACCGACCAAGGTACTGAGTTCATGTCCCGCCTAATGAAAGATTTGTGTGGTCTCCTGCAGATCAAGCAGATCTTTCACCCGCAGATGGATGGGCTCGTCGAACGGTTCAATAAAACGCTCAAACAGATGCTGCGGAAGGTCATCGAGCAGGACGGGAAGAACTGGGACCAGCTGCTACCCCACCTAATGTTCTCAATCCGAGAAGTACCCCAATCCTCCACTGGGTTTTCCCCGTTTGAACTATCACATATGGCCAGTGATAAGTGAACATATGGAGAAGGCCCAGCGTGCCCAAGCCAAGGTCTACAATCGGGGAGCCCAGCCCCGATAATTCCAGGTGGGAGACAAGGTGCTGGTCTTAATCCCCACGGCAGAAAGTAAGTTCCTGGCAACATGGCACGGCCCGTACGAGGTGATCAAGAAGCTGGGACCCGTCAATTACCGCATACGGCAGCTGGGGAGACGGAAACCTCAACAGATTTACCACGTGAACCTGTTGAAGAGGAAACACGAGAGGACAGCCTTGGCCGTGTTGTGGTCGGGACCCCGGACGCCAACGGTACCAGGGGTTTCCGAGCAATGAGGACCTCGACACGGCCCAGAAGCAAACGCTCCGGAAGCTCGTCGATCGGAACACGGCTGTGTTCTCCGAGAAGCTGTGCCGCACGACCCTCATTGAACACCACGTCTGCACCCGGCCCGGGGAAACGGTACGAAAGAGGCCATACCGGATCCCCCAGGCCCGAAGGAAGGCCATGAAGCAGAAAGTGGAGGCTATGCTGAGGATGGGGGTCATCGAAGAGTCCCACAGCGTATGGTGCAGCCCCATCGTGTTGGTGCCCAAACCGGATGGTAGCCTGCGCTTCTGTAATGACTTCCGAAGCCTACCCCATGCCGAGGGTGGACGAGCTCATCGACCGATTGGGAAAGGCCCGGTACATCAGCACCCTCGACCTGACCAAAGGATATTGGTAGGTACCGTTGGCAGCCTCCTCCCGGGAGAAGACGGCATTCTCGACACCGGACGGCTTATATCAGTATCGGGTCCTCCCGTTCAGTCTCCACGGAGCCCCGCCCACCTTCCAGCAGATGTTCACATACTTTTGGCAATGTCGTCTATTTGTCTCATTTCAGTCTGGGAGCTAGCTATATCCGTTCCTCTTCATCAGACAGCAGTTTTCCCAAGAGGCTGTGTTTACATTGTAGATAGAAGCAGGCCATTGGCTGCCTTCATCACGAGGGGTATGTTACGGGAGTTCTGATTGGTTCCAAGTTTAGCAGTTTGGCAAATTTGCCTGAGCAGACAGTGTTAAAAAAAATATTTTTTTTAATGAGAAAATGTGGAAGAATTTAAGGTCCCAACAAATGTTATAGTCATCATAGTAATGTTTTACAGTCATATACAAAACATTGGCTCCTCCATCGACGGGGATCAATCAACTTAACGGTTTTTGGCTTCGGCCCACCACCTATTATAACAGTCACAAAGTCAAAATTAGCTATATCGTAAAGATTCAGGATTTTTTTTTTTTGTCTTACGGTTAGCAGTGTGGTTAAGGTTAGGTTTATTCATTGTAGAAATATGCGGGGTTTATGATTTTGTGGCTGTTTTAACTAGTGATGAGCCCTTCAAAAAGTAGCCAAAGAAATTAAATGGTTGGTGAAAATATAATTGGCTATTGTAAGCACTAAGGTTAAAATAGTATATTGACATTGTTTCCAGAGAAAAGTGATAAATTCCTTGGTATCTGGAAATGTTACCTGTCAAATTCAATTAAACCTTCATGTTCTATAAGTGAGTGGAATTTTGTTTATTTGCACTGAATTAAATTATTCTTCCTGTCACTCAAACTAAAATTCTAATTCTACATCCTGTGGGGTGTGGTGTGGCCAATTTAATTTGAATTTCAACTCATGAGTTGAATGGGAGTCATTGAGCCCTAATTTACACCCTTTACACACACAAACAAACACACACACTCTAACACCCTTTACCACTAGCAGTGGTGTATGGAGATGAGCGTGGAGATCGGGAATGTTTTTCTGTCTGTCTGGACCCCCCTCCTGCTCTCTCTCACACACACACACACACACACACACCCCTCCTGCTCTCACACACACACACACACACACACACCCCTCCTGCCTTCTCTCATCTGGACTTTAACTCATTCTCGGGCCTCCCGGGCCTCTCAAGCCAGACGTGGTGAAACACAAGTGACAACGGCCACGTCGGGGGTTAACACCAATTACGACCGAGGTGTCACACTCCCGCGGCTAAAGTAAACACAGGCGCTTTGCTGTGTGTGTGTGTGTGTGTGTGTGTGTGTGTGTGTGTGTGTGTGTGTGTGTGTGTCAAAGCTCATTCTCAGTAAATAAAGTAAATAGTGACACTTTCCAGTTTCTCTCTTCCCACTGCTCTCGGATGTAGATTATTGTCTTTTGCATTTCAAGGAGATAATGTAGATTAAGCGAACCACACTGTCTCTATTTAAATGTGAGAGGAAATATGAGAGAGTGGAGCGGGAAATAATTGGAGACGCATGGCAGCTTTCTATAAGGCATTTTAACTTCCTCTTTGCATGTGCAGACTGGAAAAGGAAGAGCCATCCAACCCACGTGGACATGTTTCATTTAACAGCTATCAGTAGAAATGTCAGACCAAAGAAACGCATGCAGACAAAAGATTGAATGCAGTATGATGGTAAGGTAGTGCCTGTCGAATACTGCCGAATACACATACACACCCCTACAGTACTATGTGTCCATAAGGGGTACTATACTGTACTTGCTTAGTGTTTATGAACAGCTTCTCTGCTGATTTAAATCCTACATTTAAGAGACAAATTGGCATTGATATGTTCTGTAGGCATAGAAATCAACTTAGTACTACAATTTCTATAAAAAAATTCCCCCAAAAAATTTTTTTGCCCTTTTTCATGATATCCAATTGGTAGTAACATTCTTGTCCCATCGCTGCAACTCCCGTACAGACTCGGGAGAGGCGAACGTCGAGAGCCATGCGTCCTCCTCCCCACCAAGCCAGCACTACCTTCTTGACACACTGCTCGCTTAACCCGGAAGCCAGCCGCACCAATGTGTCGGAGGGAAAACACCGTACAGCGTGCATGCGCCCGGCCCGCCACAAGGAGTCGCTAGAGCGCGATGGGACGACACTGTGTGCCACCTCATGGGTCTCCCAGTCACGGCCGGCTGCGACACGGCCTGGGATCGAACCCGGGTCTGTAGTGACGCCTCTAGCACTGTGATGCAGCGTCTTAGACCGCTGCGCCACTCGGAAGGTTGTATTTGGTGTTCCCCAAAGGTCAGTGCCTGGACCCCTGCTGTTCTCACTTCTGAGTCCCAAATAGCACCCTATCCCCTATGTAGTGCATTACTTTTTACTATAATAGGTGCCATTTGGGATGCCTTGGAATGTTGCTCAGGCCATGGATATTCTTTGTTTGGTTTGTTCCCATCCCCCCAGCATATAGAATAGTGGGATAAACACCTAATGGAAATAATGGACGACGCATCGGGACGTGGCGGAGCCGAGGTAATGTACAGAATGGAGGCGTTTATCCCACTTATACCACAGTTGCCAAAGAAGACTGGGGCGGCAGGTAGCTTAGTGGTTAAGAGCGTTGTGCCAGTAACCGAAAGGTCGCTGGTTCTAATCCCCGAGCCGACTAGGTGAAAAATCTGTCGATGTGCCCTTGAGCAAGGCACTTAACCCTAATTGCTCCTGTAAGTCGCTCTGGATAAGAGCGTCTGCTAAATGACCAATTATAATTATAATTATAAGACAATACTAAAGCACACATTTACCGGTAGAAATATTTTTTTTTAAATCTTTGACATTTTCATTTTTATAAGACAGTTCATAGGTTCTCATCTTTTGGTTGCTAGAGACGCGACCCAGTCGTTCGTTCAATTAGTTAGATATTTATGGACGCTACCCAGTTGTTTGTGCTATATGTTCCGTTGCTATGCTCACTGGCGACGTTCTTGTCCCTTGCTTGCTAGCTAGCCAACTAGCTACGGCTAACACAGTCAAGACCTCTGCAGACAGAACAAGAGCAAAGTAGCTGCATTTGCGTTTGTTTGAACTGTTTTCTATTTTCATTCATTTTGGATACATCCATAACAATGAGCTGATGATGCCCGATTTAGCCTGGCATAGCTGGAAATGTTTGCCTTGTCGTGAGGACGGTCGTCAACACTGACTGTTAATTACGAGGAGATCGAATTGCATATCAAACACTAGGCCAGAAGCTAGCTAAATAGTTTGTTGCTAGCAAACTTGCCAATATGACAACCAAATTAAAAAAAAGACCAATTGCTAAAAACAGCTGGTCAAACTAGAAACGTGGGAGGATTTGACAGCATAGCGCCACTTGCGTCATGACTGCAACAGTAGGGACCAGAGAAATTAATGTTCACCACGTTAGGTCTTCAGATGTTCCCAGAAAATATGTCTCTGCAAAAACAAATCAATGCTAGCTAGCTAACTTTGTCCGCGTTGGTTGTTGGTTTAGCTTTCTGGTTTAACTTCGACCCTGTATATAAACTGAACAAAATTATGAACGCAACATGCAACAATTTCAAAGATTTTACTGAGTTACAGTTCATATAAGGAAATTAGTCAATTGAAATAAATAAATTAGGCCCTAATCTATGGATTTCACATGACTGGGCAGGGGCACAGCCATGGGTGGCCCTGGGAGGGCATAGGCCCACCCACTTGGAGGCCCACCCACTTGTAACATTTTAAAGTGGCCTTTTATTGTCCCCAGCACAAGGTGCACATGTGTAATGATCATGCTGTTTAATCAGCTTCTTGATATGCCACACCTGTCAGGTGGATAGATTATCTTGGCAAAGGAGAAATGTTCACTAACAGGGATGGAAGCAAACTTGTGCACAACATTTGATAGAAATACACTTTTTGTGCGTATGGAACATTCCTGGGAATTATTATTTCAGCTCATGAAACATGGGACCAACACTTTACATGTTGCGTTTATATTTTTTGTTCGGTGTAGTATGCTAGCTTGATCATGTTCTTCTTATTTCTATTTATCCTGTGTGTTTGTTCTACCTTGTTATTTTTAGTGCTACATTGATATTGATTACTGCATTGTTGGGTTTAGAGTTTACAAGAAAGGCATTTCACTGTACTTGTCATGATTGCAAGGTGTCCCGATATATTTTCCAACTGTCCCGTTTTCTGGTTTTAATGTTCAACAACGCTGTGGTATAAACTCAACTATATCCCTCACTGGTTTTGATTTAAGTGTGTTTTGCATTGCTGAGAAATGGCAATGGCGTGGACAGGCCTATCATCAATGTTCCCACAGATTTTTTTTAATCACTGAGCAAATTTCAGGTCTGCTGAGCGCAAATTTGAATGTTTACTGTGAACACTGAGGCTGTACCCACTTTAAGTTACAGTTTTAACAGTGGTCATGTAGGCTACTGTGTCTATTTGATCATAATGTAGGCCTACCAGAGTGGCCTACCATCAAAAACAATGGAGACAATGCATCCCATAACATTTTAACATGGAAACAGCTGTTCTACCGTTCAGCCTACAGTGACAGCCAACGTGTGGTGTTCAATGTAGGCCCACATGCAGGGCTTGACATAAACCTGTTTATCCACTGGTCCTTCAGGCAAGGAGGTGACTGAAAATGTTATGTTGTTTGATGCAAGAAACCACTTTACAAAATAAAATGGATCATTATTCCCATACCATTATTACAGAGAATCAGACAAATTACGCTACCCTCTGCCTATTGGCTACTTAGCTTATTCAAGCCTGTCTCAAAATACAACACTGCCCCTTTAAGACAAAAAAAAAAGAAAGCTCTTTACCTGACTCGCTTTTCAAAGATGTCGAGAAATGTACATGTTTTGTGCTCTTGTAGGAATCAACCACTCCCCTATGGCTGTTATCTATGACTGGGCTGATAACTGAAGTAACACAGCACTATATGCAGCTCTCGCTTTGATCGCAAAACAAGCGCATCTGCCCATAACCGCTGATGCTGTAAACACAGTCCAGTTAAAAAGTGAATGGCACAGATCCATAAATGGCAATGGTCTATTTGCATATAGGCCTACTGCGGCTCTGATTGGTTATGCCGCCCTGGTCTGTGTAGAGTAGGGGCGGAGTCATGCGTGTAGAATACTACTCCGATGCGTTCTGCCTACAACAAAATCTCTTGCATAGTTCGTTTTGCATACTAAGTCTTGCATAGCTCGTTTTGTGTCAGTATGTTGCATTGAAAGTGGCTAATATTGCGTTGATTCGATCACAATTCCCACAGTAAAGGGAAACGTTGATAGTGTTAACTAACGGGGGAAAACTCTGGAGAGTTGAGAGAAGTTCAATCTCGTGCTTCTCTTGCGCGCGCTGATATTTGTTCTGCGACGGCATCAGTCCCGGGAGCTGCATGCAGCTTAGAGGCTATGATGTACTGTGTATGTATCAACAACATAGCCTGTACTTAGCAAAACACTTCATATGGTCCTGGGATACATATGGAACTAATCTGGCTTTGTTTTGTACGTATAGACAACATGAGACCACAGAATTCCTTTATGATGTGGAACTAATCTGGCGTTGTTTTGTACGTATAGACAACATGAGACCACAGAATTCCTTTATGATGTGGAACTAATCTGGCTTTGTTTTGTACGTATAGACAACATGAGACCACAGAATTCCTTTATGATGTGGAACTAATCTGGCGTTGTTTTGTACGTATAGACAACATGAGACAACATAATTCCTTTATCATATGGAACTGATCTGGCTTTGTTTTGTACGTATAGAAAGCATGAGACCACAGAATGCCATTATCTCAACAGCCAGTTTCCAATCTTGTGTGTGTGAGTGTCAACGTCAAATTTCAAAAGTTGAGGCATTCATTCTGTATGGTTAAGGTTTGGGTTAGGATTAACCCCCCCCCCCCCCCCCCCCTCCAAAAACAACAACCAGTGATTGAACACGCGACCCTTGGAGCCAGAGCTCGCGGTTTACACCCATTTGTCATCCCTGTCCACAACACCCTAGCAAACCACAATCTCTGTCTCTCTCACTCTGTTTCTCTTCTCTCTCTCTCTCTCTCTCTCTCTCTCTCTCTCTCTCTCTCTCTCTCTCTCTCTCTCTTCTCTCTCATCTTTCCTATCTCTCTCTCTCTCTCTGTCTCTCTCTCTCTCATCTTTCCTCTCTCTCTCTCTCTCTCTCTGTCTCTCTCTCTCTCATCTTTCCTCTCTCTCTCTCTCTCTCTCTCTCTCTCTGTCTCTCTCTCTCTCTCTCATCTTTCCTCTCTCTCTCTCTCTCTCTCTCTCTCTCTCTCTCTCTCTCTCTTCTCAATTAAATTAAATTAAATTTGCTTTATTGGCATGACGTAACAATGTACACTACCGGTCAAACGTTTTAGAACACCTAGAAGGGTTTTTCTTTATTTTTACTATTTTCTACATTGACATCAAAACTATGAAATAACACATATCAAATCATGTAGTAACCAAAAAAGTGTTAAACAAATCAAAATATATTTTATTTTTCTGATTCTTCAAATAGCCACCCTTTGCCTTGATGACAGCTTTGCACACTCTTGGCATTCTCTCAACCAGCTTCACCTGGAATGCTTTTCCAACAGTCTTGAAGGAGTTCCCACATACGCTGAGCACTTGTTGGCTGCTTTTCCTTCACTCTGCGGTCCGACTCATCCCAAACCATCTCAATTTGGTTGAGGTCGGGGGATTGTGGAATGGACATGGGGTCGGGGGACCCTAGAATGAGTAGGTGTTCTAAAACTTTTGACCGGTAGTGTACATATTGCCAAAGCTTACTTTGGATATTTACACTATTAACATAATTAATAATAATAATCAATATTGTCAACTGGACAACAGTAACAACAATAACCAAGGGTCAAAATAACCATTGAACAATAACAATATAGAGGACATATGCAGGTTGGTTGGTCTGTCAGACACTGTCCCTCATCTTATGGTAGGCAGGAATGTAGTGCGTTGCCAACCCACAGCTCTCTGAGTCCTCCCCCAACAGGACGGGTTGCCTATTCTCATCAGAGAGGAATTTGAAACCTTGAAAAACGGTTTCAAATTTGGGGAAATGACACTCTCTAATTGTTTTATATTTTTTACATTTTGTCAGGAAATGCAGCTCTGTCTCAGGTTCTGCTGTGGTGCAGTGGTTGCACAGCCTTTCCTCTACAGGGAGCCAGGTTTTCCTGTGTCTACCCTTCTCAAGGGCAAGGCTGTGCTCACTGAGCCTGTACTTTGTCAAGGTTTTTCTAAGGTTTTGATCAGTAACCATGGTCAAATAGTTAGCCACGGTGTACTGTCGATTTAAGGCCAGATAGCACTGCATTTTACTTTGCGCTTATGCTTGTGTTTCCCAATAAGCAATGTAGTTTTGTTTTGACTGTGTTGTAATTTGGTTTATTCTGATTGATTGGATGTTCTGGTCCTGAGGCTTCAGTGTGTTAGTAGAACAGGTTTGTGAACTCAGCCCCAGGACCAGCTGGATGAGGGGACTCCTTTCTTTGCTCAGCTCTTGGCATTGCAGGGCTTGGTAAGGATATGAGAGGGGGTCACTGTATTCTAGATGTTTCCAAAACTTAATTGCTCTTTTTTGAGTTTTTATTATTAGTGGATATTGGCCTAATTCTGCCCTGCATGCATTGTTTGTAGTTTTTTTCTGGACATGTAGGAGAATCTTACAGAACTCTGCATGCATGGTTTCAATGGGGTGTTTGTCCCATTTGGTGAAATCTTGTTTTGCAAGTGGACCCCACACCTCGCTGCCATAAAGTGCAATTGGTTCAATGACACATTCAATTAGTTTTAGCCAAATTTTAATAGGTATTTTTGTTTTTTAATGGCGTAGAATGCCCTGCGTGCTTTCTCTCTCAGTTCATTCACTGCATCATTAAGGTGTCCAGTTGAGCTTATTTTTAAATCTAAGTAATTGTAGTGTGTGCAGTACTCTATATATTTTGTACCAATTGAGAACTTTGGTCTAATTCCCTGATATCTGGATCTTCTCTGGAAAATCATTATTTGAGTCTTTTTGGGGTTTACTGCCAGGGCCCAGGTCTGGCAGTACTGCTCTAGCAGGTCCAGGCTCTGCTGTAGGCCATGTGCTGTGGGTGACAGCAGGCACAGGTCATCTGCCAAGAGCAGGCATTTAACCTCTGAATTGTGGAGACTAACACCAGGGGCTGGGGATTTTTCTAGAACAGTGACCAATTCTTTGATGTAACTTTGGCAAGGCCCCGCCCCTGGTTAAAGAATTCTGTTCTTTTCTTGCCAATGTCGATGCTGCGCGTATTGCCAGTGCCCCATGTCGCAGCTCTCCAGAGAGTAAAAGTTTATCCGTGTGAGCCTGTGAGAATGAGACATGCCTGGGACATCACAGAGGAGACTGGGCACTCCGAGACGAGCTGGCTTGATTTATAAGAGGACAGGGAGAGGGGGAATGTTTTGAGAGGTGCACAAGGCCACAAGGTCCTCCATTAGTACCCTGACCCCTGATAGAGGGAGCATCGAAGGAGAACGAGGGAGGGGATGGAAGGAGGGAGGACATGGGATATGGAGGGATGGAAGGAGGGAGGACATGGGGGATGGAAGGAGGGAGGACATGGGGGATGGAGGGATGGAAGGAGGGAGGACATGGGGGATGGAGGGATGGAAGGAGGGAGGACATGGGGGATGGAGGTATGGAAGGAGGGAGGACATGGGGGATGGAGGGATGGAGGACATGGGGGATGGAGGTATGGAGGACATGGGGGATGAAGGTATGGAGGGAGGGAGGACATGGGGGATGGAGGTATGGAGGACATGGGGGATGGAGGGAGGGAGGACATGGGGGATGGAGGTATGGAGGGAGGGAGGACATGGGGGATGGAGGTATGGAGGGAGGGAGGACATGGGGGATGGAGGGAGGGAGGACATGGGGGATGGAGGTATGGAGGACATGGGGGATGGAGGTATGGAGGGAGGGAGGACATGGGGGATGGAGGTATGGAGGGAGGGAGGACATGGGGGATGGAGGGAGGGAGGACATGGGGGATGGAGGTATGGAGGGAGGGAGGACATGGGGGATGGAGGTATGGAGGGATGGGGGACATGGGGGATGGAGGTATGGAGGACATGGGGGATGAAGGTATGGAGGGAGGGAGGACATGGGGGATGGAGGTATGGAGGGAGGGAGGACATGGGGGATGGAGGGAGGGAGGACATGGGGGATGGAGGTATGGAGGGAGGGAGGACATGGGGGATGGAGGTATGGAGGGAGGGAGGACATGGGGGATGGAGGGATGGAGGGAGGGAGGACATGGGGGATGGAGGTATGGATGGAGGGGGGACATGGGGGATGGAGGGAGGGAGGACATGGGGGATGGAGGTATGGATGGAGGGGGGACATGGGGGATGGAGGGAGGGAGGACATGGGGGATGGAGGTATGGAGGGAGGGGGGACATGGAGGTATGGAGGGAGGGAGGACATGGGGGATGGAGGGAGGGAGGGAGGGAGGACATGGGGGATGGAGGTATGGAGGACATGGGGGATGGAGGGAGGGAGGACATGGGGGATGGAGGTATGGAGGACATGGGGGATGAAGGTATGGAGGGAGGGAGGACATGGGGGATGGAGGGATGGAGGGAGGGAGGACATGGGGGATGGAGGGAGGGAGGACATGGGGGATGGAGGTATGGAGGGAGGGAGGACATGGGGGATGGAGGTATGGAGGACATGGGGGATGAAGGTATGGAGGGAGGGAGGACATGGGGGATGGAGGGAGGGAGGACATGGGGGATGGAGGTATGGAGGACATGGGGGATGAAGGTATGGAGGGAGGGAGGACATGGGGGATGGAAGGAGGGAGGACATGGGGGATGGAGGGATGGAAGGAGGGAGGACATGGGGGATGGAGGTATGGAAGGAGGGAGGACATGGGGGATGGAAGGAGGGAGGACATGGGGGATGGAGGGATGGAAGGAGGGAGGACATGGGGGATGGAGGGAGGGAGGACATGGGGGATGGGGGGATGGAAGGAGGGAGGACATGGGGGATGGAGGGATGGGGGACATGGGGGATGGAGGTATGGAGGACATGGGGGATGAAGGTATGGAGGGAGGGAGGACATGGGGGATGGAGGTATGGAAGGAGGGAGGACATGGGGGATGGAAGGAGGGAGGACATGGGGGATGGAGGGATGGAAGGAGGGAGGACATGGGGGATGGAGGTATGGAAGGAGGGAGGACATGGGGGATGGAAGGAGGGAGGACATGGGGGATGGAGGGATGGAAGGAGGGAGGACATGGGGGATGGAGGGATGGGGGACATGGGGGATGGAGGTATGGAGGACATGGGGGATGAAGGTATGGAGGGAGGGAGGACATGGGGGATGGAGGTATGGAGGGAGGGAGGACATGGGGGATGGAGGGAGGGAGGACATGGGGGATGGAGGGATGGAGGGAGGGAGGACATGGGGGATGGAGGGAGGGAGGACATGGGGGATGGAGGTATGGAGGGAGGGAGGACATGGGGGATGGAGGGAGGGAGGACATGGGGGATGGAGGGATGGAGGGAGGGGGGACATGGAGGTATGGAGGGAGGGAGGACATGGGGGATGGAGGGAGGGAGGACATGGGGGATGGAGGGAGGGAGGACATGGGGGATGGAGGGAGGGAGGACATGGGGGATGGAGGTATGGAGGGAGGGAGGACATGGGGGATGGAGGTATGGAGGGAGGGAGGACATGGTGGATGAAAGGGGGGTCTTTCTTTACTCCTGATATCTGCTGTTTACATTTTATCACCACAGTAGAAGAAGAATCTGACCACCTTGAACACTCATTTGTCCAGCGACTGCCCAGAGCTGTGTGTGTTTTACCTGATGCTATGCTCCCTCCCTCCCTCCTTTATTCACTCGTTCCCTCTGTCCTTCTCTCCATTGCCCAGAGCTGTGTGTGTTTTACCTGATGCTATGCTCCCTCCCTCCTTTATTTACTCCTTCCCTCTGTCCTTCCTTCACTCCTTCCCCCTCTCCTTCTCTCCATTGTACTGTTCTCCTTCTCTCCGTTGTACTGTTCTCCCTAGCAGTAGTTTTACTGTTCTCCCTAGCAGTAGTTTTACCTGATGCTATGCTCCCTCCCTCCCTCCTTTATTTACTCGTTCCCTCTGTCCTTCCTTCACTCCTTCCCCCTCTCCTTCTCTCCATTGTACTGTTCTCCCTAGCAGTAGTTTTACTGTTCTCCCTAGCAGTAGTTTTACTGTTCTCCCTAGCAGTAGTTTTACTGTTCTCACTAGCAGTAGTTTTACTGTTCTCCCTAGCAGTAGTTTTACTGTTCTCCCTAGCAGTAGTTTTACTGTTCTCCCTAGCAGTAGTTTTACTGTTCTCCCTAGCAGTAGTTTTACTGTTCTCCCTAGCAGTAGTTTTACTGTTCTCCCTAGCAGTAGTTTTACTGTTCTCCCTAGCAGTAGTTTTACTGTTGTCACTAGCAGTAGTTTTACTGTTCTCCCTAGCAGTAGTTTTACTGTTCTCCCTAGCAGTAGTTTTACTGTTCTCCCTAGCAGTAGTTTTACTGTTCTCCCTAGCAGTAGTTTTACTGTTCTCACTAGCAGTAGTTTTACTGTTCTCACTAGCAGTAGTTTTACTGTTCTCCCTAGCAGTAGTTTTACTGTTCTCCCTAGCAGTAGTTGTACTGTTCTCCCTAGCAGTAGTTTTACTGTTCTCCCTAGCAGTAGTTTTACTGTTCTCACTAGCAGTAGTTTTACTGTTCTCCCTAGCAGTAGTTTTACTGTTCTCCCTAGCAGTAGTTTTACTGTTCTCAATAGCAGTAGTTTTACTGTTCTCCCTAGCAGTAGTTTTACTGTTCTCACTAGCAGTAGTTTTACTGTTCTCACTAGCAGTAGTTTTACTGTTCTCACTAGCAGTAGTTTTACTGTTCTCCCTAGCAGTAGTTTTACTGTTCTCCCTAGCAGTAGTTTTACTGTTCTCCCTAGCAGTAGTTTTACTGTTCTCACTAGCAGTAGTTTTACTGTTCTCACTAGCAGTAGTTTTACTGTTCTCCCTAGCAGTAGTTTTACTGTTCTCACTAGCAGTAGTTTTACTGTTCTCATTAGCAGTAGTTTTACTGTTCTCCCTAGCAGTAGTTTTACTGTTCTCACTAGCAGTAGTTTTACTGTTCTCCCTAGCAGTAGTTTTACTGTTCTCCCTAGCAGTAGTTTTACTGTTCTCACTAGCAGTAGTTTTACTGTTCTCCCTAGCAGTAGTTTTACTGTTCTCCCTAGCAGTAGTTTTACTGTTCTCAATAGCAGTAGTTTTACTGTTCTCCCTAGCAGTAGTTTTACTGTTCTCACTAGCAGTAGTTTTACTGTTCTCACTAGCAGTAGTTTTACTGTTCTCACTAGCAGTAGTTTTACTGTTCTCCCTAGCAGTAGTTTTACTGTTCTCCCTAGCAGTAGTTTTACTGTTCTCCCTAGCAGTAGTTTTACTGTTCTCACTAGCAGTAGTTTTACTGTTCTCACTAGCAGTAGTTTTACTGTTCTCCCTAGCAGTAGTTTTACTGTTCTCACTAGCAGTAGTTTTACTGTTCTCATTAGCAGTAGTTTTACTGTTCTCCCTAGCAGTAGTTTTACTGTTCTCACTAGCAGTAGTTTTACTGTTCTCCCTAGCAGCAGTTTTACTGTTCTCACTAGCAGTAGTTTTACTGTTCTCACTAGCAGTAGTTTTACTGTTCTCCCTAGCAGTAGTTTTACTGTTCTCAATAGCAGTAGTTTTACTGTTCTCCCTAGCAGTAGTTTTACTGTTCTCAATAGCAGTAGTTTTACTGTTCTCCCTAGCAGTAGTTTTACTGTTCTCACTAGCAGTAGTTTTACTGTTCTCACTAGCAGTAGTTTTACTGTTCTCCCTAGCAGTAGTTTTACTGTTCTCACTAGAAGTAGTTTTACTGTTCTCCCTAGCAGTAGTTGTACTGTTCTCCCTAGCAGTAGTTTTACTGTTCTCCCTAGCAGTAGTTTTACTGTTCTCACTAGCAGTAGTTTTACTGTTCTCACTAGCAGTAGTTTTACTGTTCTCCCTAGCAGTAGATTTACTGTTTTCACTAGCAGTAGTTTTACTGTTCTCACTAGCAGTAGTTTTACTGTTCTCCCTAGCAGTAGTTTTACTGTTCTCACTAGCAGTAGTTTTACTGTTCTCCCTAGCAGTAGTTTTACTGTTCTCACTAGCAGTAGTTTTACTGTTCTCACTAGCAGTAGTTTTACTGTTCTCACTAGCAGTAGTTTTACTGTTCTCCCTAGCAGTAGTTTTACTGTTCTCACTAGCAGTAGTTTTACTGTTCTCCCTAGCAGTAGTTTTACTGTTCTCCCTAGCAGTAGTTTTACTGTTCTCCCTAGCAGTAGTTTTACTGTTCTCCCTAGCAGTAGTTTTACTGTTCTCACTAGCAGTAGTTTTACTGTTCTCACTAGCAGTAGTTTTACTGTTCTCCCTAGCAGTAGTTTTACTGTTCTCACTAGCAGTAGTTTTACTGTTCTCATTAGCAGTAGTTTTACTGTTCTCCCTAGCAGTAGTTTTACTGTTCTCACTAGCAGTAGTTTTACTGTTCTCCCTAGCAGCAGTTTTACTGTTCTCACTAGCAGTAGTTTTACT
This sequence comes from Coregonus lavaretus, assembly GCF_964263955.1. NCBI lineage: Eukaryota > Metazoa > Chordata > Actinopteri > Salmoniformes > Salmonidae > Coregonus > Coregonus lavaretus. The sequence continues at coordinate 46,027 of NW_028163483.1, forward strand.
GTTCTCACTAGCAGTAGTTTTACTGTTCTCCCTAGCAGTAGTTTTACTGTTCTCAATAGCAGTAGTTTTACTGTTCTCCCTAGCAGTAGTTTTACTGTTCTCAATAGCAGTAGTTTTACTGTTCTCCCTAGCAGTAGTTTTACTGTTCTCACTAGCAGTAGTTTTACTGTTCTCACTAGCAGTAGTTTTACTGTTCTCCCTAGCAGTAGTTTTACTGTTCTCACTAGAAGTAGTTTTACTGTTCTCCCTAGCAGTAGTTGTACTGTTCTCCCTAGCAGTAGTTTTACTGTTCTCCCTAGCAGTAGTTTTACTGTTCTCACTAGCAGTAGTTTTACTGTTCTCACTAGCAGTAGTTTTACTGTTCTCCCTAGCAGTAGATTTACTGTTTTCACTAGCAGTAGTTTTACTGTTCTCACTAGCAGTAGTTTTACTGTTCTCCCTAGCAGTAGTTTTACTGTTCTCACTAGCAGTAGTTTTACTGTTCTCCCTAGCAGTAGTTTTACTGTTCTCACTAGCAGTAGTTTTACTGTTCTCACTAGCAGTAGTTTTACTGTTCTCACTAGCAGTAGTTTTACTGTTCTCACTAGCAGTAGTTTTACTGTTCTCACTAGCAGTAGTTTTACTGTTCTCACTAGCAGTAGTTTTACTGTTCTCCCTAGCAGTAGTTTTACTGTTCTCACTAGCAGTAGTTTTACTGTTCTCCCTAGCAGTAGTTTTACTGTTCTCCCTAGCAGTAGTTTTACTGTTCTCACTAGCAGTAGTTTTACTGTTCTCCCTAGCAGTAGTTTTACTGTTCTCACTAGCAGTAGTTTTACTGTTCTCCCTAGCAGTAGTTTTACTGTTCTCACTAGCAGTAGTTTTACTGTTCTCCCTAGCAGTAGTTTTACTGTTCTCACTAGCAGTAGTTTTACTGTTCTCCCTAGCAGTAGTTTTACTGTTCTCACTAGCAGTAGTTTTACTGTTCTCCCTAGCAGTAGTTTTACTGTTCTCCCTAGCAGTAGTTTTACTGTTCTCACTAGCAGTAGTTTTACTGTTCTCACTAGCAGTAGTTTTACTGTTCTCCCTAGCAGTAGTTTTACTGTTCTCACTAGCAGTAGTTTTACTGTTCTCCCTAGCAGTAGTTTTACTGTTCTCACTAGCAGTAGTTTTACTGTTCTCCCTAGCAGTAGTTTTACTGTTCTCACTAGCAGTAGTTTTACTGTTCTCCCTAGCAGTAGTTTTACTGTTCTCCCTAGCAGTAGTTTTACTGTTCTCCCTAGCAGTAGTTTTACTGTTCTCCCTACCAGTAGTTTTACTGTTCTCACTAGCAGTAGTTTTACTGTTCTCCCTAGCTGTAGTTTTACTGTTCTCCCTAGCAGTAGTTTTACTGTTCTCACTAGCAGTAGTTTTACTGTTCTCACTGGCAGTAGTTTTACTGTTCTCCCTAGCAGTAGTTTTACTGTTCTCACTAGCAGTAGTTTTACTGTTCTCCCTAGCAGTAGTTTTACTGTTCTCCCTAGCAGTAGTTTTACTGTTCTCACTAGCAGTAGTTTTACTGTTCTCCCTAGCAGTAGTTTTACTGTTCTCCCTAGCAGTAGTTTTACTGTTCTCCCTAGCAGTAGTTTTACTGTTCTCCCTAGCAGTAGTTTTACTGTTCTCACTAGCAGTAGTTTTACTGTTCTCCCTAGCAGTAGTTTTACTGTTCTCAATAGCAGTAGTTTTACTGTTCTCCCTAGCAGTAGTTTTACTGTTCTCCCTAGCAGTAGTTTTACTGTTCTCCCTAGCAGTAGTTTTACTGTTCTCACTAGCAGTAGTTTTACTGTTCTCCCTAGCAGTAGTTTTACTGTTCTCCCTAGCAGTAGTTTTACTGTTCTCCCTAGCAGTAGTTTTACTGTTCTCCCTAGCAGTAGTTTTACTGTTCTCCCTAGCAGTAGTTTTACTGTTCTCACTAGCAGTAGTTTTACTGTTCTCCCTAGCAGTAGTTTTACTGTTCTCCCTAGCAGTAGTTTTACTGTTCTCCCTAGCAGTAGTTTTACTGTTCTCCCTAGCAGTAGTTTTACTGTTCTCACTAGCAGTAGTTTTACTGTTCTCCCTAGCAGTAGTTTTACTGTTCTCCCTAGCAGTAGTTTTACTGTTCTCCCTAGCAGTAGTTTTACTGTTCTCCCTAGCAGTAGTTTTACTGTTCTCACTAGCAGTAGTTTTACTGTTCTCCCTAGCAGTAGTTTTACTGTTCTCCCTAGCAGTAGTTTTACTGTTCTCCCTACCAGTAGTTTTACTGTTCTCCCTAGCAGTAGTTTTACTGTTCTCCCTGCAGTAGTTTTACTGTTCTCCCTAGCAGTAGTTTTACTGTTCTCACTAGCAGTAGTTTTACTGTTCTCCCTAGCAGTAGTTTTACTGTTCTCCCTAGCAGTAGTTTTACTGTTCTCACTAGCAGTAGTTTTACTGTTCTCCCTAGCAGTAGTTTTACTGTTCTCACTAGCAGTAGTTTTACTGTTCTCCCTAGCAGTAGTTTTACTGTTCTCCCTAGCAGTAGTTTTACTGTTCTCCCTAGCAGTAGTTTTACTGTTCTCACTAGCAGTAGTTTTACTGTTCTCCCTAGCAGTAGTTTTACTGTTCTCACTAGCAGTAGTTTTACTGTTCTCCCTAGCAGTAGTTTTACTGTTCTCCCTAGCAGTAGTTTTACTGTTCTCCCTAGCAGTAGTTTTACTGTTCTCACTAGCAGTAGTTTTACTGTTCTCACTAGCAGTAGTTTTACTGTTCTCCCTAGCAGTAGTTGTACTGTTCTCACTAGCAGTAGTTTTACTGTTCTCCCTAGCAGTAGTTTTACTGTTCTCCCTAGCAGTAGTTTTACTGTTCTCCCTAGCAGTAGTTTTACTGTTCTCCCTAGCAGTAGTTTTACTGCTCCCTAGCAGTAGTTTTACTGTTCTCCCTAGCAGTAGTTTTACTGTTCTCCCTAGCAGTAGTTTTACTGTTCTCACTAGCAGTAGTTTTACTGTTCTCCCTAGCAGTAGTTTTACTGTTCTCACTAGCAGTAGTTTTACTGTTCTCCCTAGCAGTAGTTTTACTGTTCTCACTAGCAGTAGTTTTACTGTTCTCCCTAGCAGTAGTTTTACTGTTGTCACTAGCAGTAGTTTTACTGTTCTCCCTAGCAGTAGTTTTACTGTTCTCACTAGCAGTAGTTTTACTGTTCTCCCTAGCAGTAGTTTTACTGTTCTACCTGCAGTAGTTTTACTGTTCTCACTAGCAGTAGTTTTACTGTTCTCCCTAGCAGTAGTTTTACTGTTCTCCCTAGCAGTAGTTTTACTGTTCTCCCTAGCAGTAGTTTTACTGTTCTCCCTAGCAGTAGTTTTACTGTTCTCCCTAGCAGTAGTTTTACTGTTCTCACTAGCAGTAGTTTTACTGTTCTCACTAGCAGTAGTTTTACTGTTCTCCCTAGCAGTAGTTTTACTGTTCTCCCTAGCAGTAGTTTTACTGTTCTCACTAGCAGTAGTTTTACTGTTCTCCCTAGCAGTAGTTTTACTGTTCTCCCTAGCAGTAGTTTTACTGTTCTCACTAGCAGTAGTTTTACTGTTCTCCCTAGCAGTAGTTTTACTGTTCTCCCTAGCAGTAGTTTTACTGTTCTCACTAGCAGTAGTTTTACTGTTCTCCCTAGCAGTAGTTTTACTGTTCTCACTAGCAGTAGTTTTACTGTTCTCACTAGCAGTAGTTTTACTGTTCTCCCTAGCAGTAGTTTTACTGTTCTCAATAGCAGTAGTTTTACTGTTCTCCCTAGCAGTAGTTTTACTGTTCTCACTAGCAGTAGTTTTACTGTTCTCCCTAGCAGTAGTTTTACTGTTCTCACTAGCAGTAGTTTTACTGTTCTCCCTAGCAGTAGTTTTACTGTTCTCCCTAGCAGTAGTTTTACTGTTCTCACTAGCAGTAGTTTTACTGTTCTCCCTAGCAGTAGTTTTACTGTTCTCCCTAGCAGTAGTTTTACTGTTCTCCCTAGCAGTAGTTTTACTGTTCTCCCTAGCAGTAGTTTTACTGTTCTCCCTAGCAGTAGTTTTACTGTTCTCCCTGCAGTAGTTTTACTGTTCTCCCTAGCAGTAGTTTTACTGTTGTCACTAGCAGTAGTTTTACTGTTCTCCCTAGCAGTAGTTTTACTGTTCTCACTAGCAGTAGTTTTACTGTTCTCCCTAGCAGTAGTTTTACTGTTCTCCCTAGCAGTAGTTTTACTGTTCTCACTAGCAGTAGTTTTACTGTTCTCCCTAGCAGTAGTTTTACTGTTCTCACTAGCAGTAGTTTTACTGTTCTCCCTAGCAGTAGTTTTACTGTTCTCCCTAGCAGTAGTTTTACTGTTCTCCCTAGCAGTAGTTTTACTGTTCTCCCTAGCAGTAGTTTTACTGTTCTCCCTAGCAGTAGTTTTACTGTTCTCCCTAGCAGTAGTTTTACTGTTCTCACTAGCAGTAGTTTTACTGTTCTCCCTAGCAGTAGTTTTACTGTTCTCCCTAGCAGTAGTTTTACTGTTCTCCCTAGCAGTAGTTTTACTGTTCTCCCTAGCAGTAGTTTTACTGTTCTCCCTAGCAGTAGTTTTACTGTTCTCCCTAGCAGTAGTTTTACTGTTGTCACTAGCAGTAGTTTTACTGTTCTCCCTAGCAGTAGTTTTACTGTTCTCCCTGCAGTAGTTTTACTGTTCTCCCTAGCAGTAGTTTTACTGTTCTCCCTAGCAGTAGTTTTACTGTTCTCCCTAGCTGTAGTTTTACTGTTGTCACTAGCAGTAGTTTTACTGTTCTCCCTGCAGTAGTTTTACTGTTCTCCCTAGCAGTAGTTTTACTGTTCTCCCTGCAGTAGTTTTACTGTTCTCCCTAGCAGTAGTTTTACTGTTCTCCCTAGCAGTAGTTTTACTGTTCTCCCTAGCAGTAGTTTTACTGTTCTCACTAGCAGTAGTTTTACTGTTCTCCCTAGCAGTAGTTTTACTGTTCTCCCTAGCAGTAGTTTTACTGTTCTCCCTAGCAGTAGTTTTACTGTTCTCCCTAGCAGTAGTTTTACTGTTCTCCCTAGCAGTAGTTTTACTGTTCTCACTAGCAGTAGTTTTACTGTTCTCCCTAGCAGTAGTTTTACTGTTCTCACTAGCAGTAGTTTTACTGTTCTCCCTAGCAGTAGTTTTACTGTTCTCCCTGCAGTAGTTTTACTGTTCTCCCTAGCAGTAGTTTTACTGTTCTCCCTAGCAGTAGTTTTACTGTTCTCCCTAGCAGTAGTTTTACTGTTCTCACTAGCAGTAGTTTTACTGTTCTCACTAGCAGTAGTTTTACTGTTCTCCCTAGCAGTAGTTTTACTGTTCTCCCTGCAGTAGTTTTAAAGTTGATCTAATTATCCATGTCCTAATCATGTGTTGAAGCGGAGCGCCTGTCCGGTGTTTACTGACTGTTGGCCATGCTGTTAAAATGTGAGAGGGAGAACCACACTGCAGAGTAGTTACAGTGGATGGCGAAAGTTAAATTAAAATGGATTTTGGGGGAGTTTGTATCATTTGATTTACACAACATGCCTACCACTTTGAAGATGCAAAATATTTTTTGGGGTGAAACAAACAAGAAATAAGACAAAAAAAACTAAAAACTTGAGCGTGCATAACTATTCACCCCCCACCCCCCCCCCCAAAGTCAATATTTTGTAGAGACACCTTTTGCAGCAATTACAGCTGCAAGTCTCTTGGGGTATGTCTATAAGCTTGGCACATCTAGCCACATTGATTTTTGCCCATTCTTCAAGGCAAAACTGCTCCAGCTCCTTCAAGTTGGATGGGTTCCGCTGGTGTACAGCAATCTTTAAGTCATACCACAGATTCTCAATTGGATTGAGGTCTGGGCGTTGACTACGCCATTCCAAGACATTTAAATGTTTCCCCTTAAACCACTCAAGTGTTGCTTTAGCAGTATGCTTAGGGTCATTGTCCTGCTGGAAGGTGAACCTCCGTCTCAAATCTCTGGAAGACTGAAACAGGTTTCCCTCAAGAATTTCCCTGTATTTAGCGCCATTCATCATTCCTTCAATTATGACCAGTTTCCCAGTCCCTGCTGATGAAAAACATCCCCACAGCATGATGCTGCCATCACCATGCTTCACTGTGGGGATGGTGTTCTCGGGGTGATGAGAGGTGTTGGGTTTGCGCCAGACATAGTGTTTTCCTTGATGGCCAAAAAGCTCAATTGTAGTCTCATCTGACCAGAGTACCTTCTTCCATATGTTTGGGTAGTCTCCCACATGCCTTTTTTTGCACCAAACGTGTTTGCTTATTTTTGTCTTTAAGCAATGGCTTTTTTCTGGCCACTCTTCTGTAATATTTTTATTTTTTATTTTATTTTACCTTTATTTAACTAGGCAAATCAGTTAAGAACAAATTCTTATTCACAATGACGGCCTACACTGGCCAAACCCGGACGACGCTGGGCCAATTGGGACTCCCAATCACGGCCGGTTGTGATACAGCCTGGAATCGAACCAGGGGGTCTGTAGTGACGCCTCAAGCACTGAGATGCAGTGCCTTAGACCGCTGCGCCACTCGGGAGCCCCTGGTTCGTAAAGCCCAGCTCTGTGGAGTGTACGGCTTAAAGTGGTCCTATGGACAGATATTCCAATCTCCGCTGTGGATCTTTGCAGCTCCTTCAGGGTTATCTTTAGTCTTTTTGTTGCCTCTCTGATTAATGCCCTCCTTGCCTGGTCCATGAGTTTTGGTGGGTGGCCCTCTCTTGGCAGGTTTGTTGTGGTGCCATATTCTTTCCATTTTGTAATAATGGATGTAATGGTGCTCCGTGGGATGTTCAAAGTTTCAGATATTTTTTTATAACCCAACCCTGATCTGTACTTCTCCACAACTTTGTCCCTGACCTGTTTGGAGAGCTCCTTGGTCTTCATGGTGCTGCTTGCTTGGTGGTGCCCCTTGCTTAGTGGTGTTGCAGACTCTGGGGCCTTTCAGAACAGGTGTATATATACTTACATCATGTGACAGATCATGTGACACATAGATTGCACACAGGTGGACTTTATTTAACTAATTATGTGACTAATGAAGGTAATTGGTTGCACCAGATCTTATTTAGGGGCTTCATAGCAAAGGGGGTGAATACTTTTGCACCGCTTTTCCGGTATTTATTTTTTAGAATTCTTTGAAACAAGTAATTTTTTTTCATTTCACTTCACCAATTTGGACTATTTTGTGTATGTCCATTACATGAAATCCAAATAAAAATCCATTTAAATTACAGGTTGTAATGGAACAAAATAGGAAAAACGCCAAGGGGGATGAATACTTTTACAAGGCACTGTACACACACACACACACACACACACAGAGAGTTAAAATAGCTCGCTCCCTGTAGAACCTTGCAGGACAGGAGGGAAGATATTTCAGGTGGAAGAAAAATAAAAAATTTCTTTTTAATTTTAGCCAGGGAATCATGCCGAGACCACGGTCTCTTTTGCAGATGAGCCCTGCATGAACACATCAATAAACAACAATTACACAATACATGAAAAGCAATCACAAAACACAATTATATTATTCAGTAAGAAGGCCCTCAAACATCTGCCTGAATTGCCCTAGAGGCACCAACTTGAAGGACTTTTGGAGGTCATTCCACAAAAAAAAACTAAAAGCAGATTTACCTAAATTGAAGGGGATCTCCAGGTTTAGCCATCCCTGAGTCCTGGTCTGGTAACTGGGTGGAGATTGAAGGGGATCTCCAGGTTTAGCCATCCCTGAGTCCTGGTCTGGTAACTGGGTGGAGATTGAAGGGGATCTCCAAGGTTAGCCATCCCTGAGTCCGGGTCTGGTAACTGGGTGGTGATTGAAGGGGATCTCCAAGGTTAGCCATCCCTGAGTCCGGGTCTGGTAACTTATACGTCTGAAGCTTAAAAATGAGCTATGGCGGAAGTTTATGCAAGAGGGCTTTATTGGAAAAAAAAGAGTGCAATGTATCACTCTACGAGCCTTCAAGGAGGTAAGAAGTAAAGAATAGAATATGAGGCAGCTGGTAAAACCCCCACCGCAGAACAGAAGCCAGAAGCCGTTTAGTAGAGCTCAACACCACAGAAGAAGAGCTGCTCCCTGGTACAACCAGTCCTCGGTGGAGAGGTGGGAAGACATTTCAGGTGTGGATGAAGAATAGGAATAATGATGTCTTCCTCATTGTGATCATAACGTCATCTGTTATCGTCCTGCGATTCTGTTACACGGCTGTTTTGTTGTGTGTTCTTAATGACATCTGGTGACATTTTACCCAGAGCCTAACTCAGTCAGCCGGCCAAATGACAACTTTGTACTGTAGAGAGATTATGGTGCCAATTATCAAATCTTCAACAGATATGCATCTCTCTGTTTCTCATAACTCAATCAGTGTTTTCTCATAACCAGACGTTATTAAAGCTAGCATACATTAGGGGTTAGAGCAGAGAAAAAATATGAATTTCTTTCACAAGCCGAACAAATTTAGGCCTGTTCACTGTTCATTCCAGGGTTCCAGTGTGTGACCTGGTCTACGTTAGTCCATGAAGACTAAACTCATAGCAGATAGAAGTTCTTTGTTTCTAAAGGAGGATTGTTTAGGGAAGCTCTGTGACGTGCCCTTCCTCCTTTAAACTAACATTACAATAACATTACACTAACTTTGTAACAAGACACGTGTTCTCAGGGCTAACGTCTTTCACTTCTCTCTAATGCAGACACACGCACGCACGCACGCACAGACACACACACACACACACACACACACACACACACACACACACACACACACTGCAGAGCTTATTTGTCCACTTACCCCCTAAACCTTTTTATGAGTCTGTTCAGAGGTTCCTCCAGTCTAACGTTACAATAAGACGTTTTCAGTGTGTGTGTGTTGCACCTTTCCCAACTAAGACCATCTTTGTCCACTTACGGCCAGACCTAAACCTCCATCTTGTCCCACTTAGCAGAGCCCAAGACCTGGGGTGTGAGTCCCAAATGGCACCCTATTCCCTACATAGTGCACTACATTTGACCAGGGCCCTATGGGTGTAGTGCACTACGTAGTGGATAGGGTGTCATTTGGGGAAGCAGACCAGTTTATCCTACGGAGAGAGAGTGTGGACACAGCTTTTCCCTTTCTCTTTCCCAGACTGGCTATAGCCCTGATATAAGCTCACTGGAATTTGTTTTGGGTAAACATATCTCATACGCCATCTCAGGGATTACACTGCTGGTTGTCGTGGAGACGATGTCTTGAGTTTTTCAAAACACTGAAGGAAGGGAAGGGGGGGGTCTTTAGCGCCCCGTATCTCCACTCTCGACGTTACGATGTTTTCAGGCTCCACTTGGGAGTCGAGAACAGCTGATGGCGCTCTGTAAACAGGACATGTAGTTCACTATAAAGAGAGTCGACCTGGTCTTAGTAGTGCCATACAAACGGAGTCGGGTGCTGTTACAGTGATCGTATTGCCGCCACACCGGCAGTCACCGAGTCGTGACCGCAGTCAAATTCCACGTGACCGTTGAGTCACGGTAACTAAGCTTCTCGGAAACTGCACTCTGATGCCGCTGATGGTCATTAGCAGCCTTGCTAACATCCAGTCAATAATGTATTCTACTCAGCGCTCTGTTGTTCCTCTAATCACTCTGACATCAATGAAATGCAGTTGGAAATTAAAATCAAACACTTCATGAGAGCCCCGGCATTCAGAGTTTGAGCGGAATAGGATCAGCTGTTGTGCAGTGAATCAGCTCCTCATAGCTGGTTGATGCATGATATTAAATAAGTGTTCCTGTAAGCCCATTTTACGCAACGTTTCTATAGTCTTTGCAATTGCATAAAAAAACGCAGAGTTTTGATGGCCTCTTAAAAAGAGGAGGATCCCATCAGCTTTCTATAGGCTAGTCCTACTATATTTATTTCTCAACTTTGATATTAAGGACATTGTTTCGCTTTACAACTGGAGTATAGCCTATCTGGCTGGCATGAAAATGAACCAGAGTCCTCCAAGTGCATACAGTGAGGGAAAAAAGTATTTGATCCCCTGCTGATTTTGTACGTTTGCCCACTGACAAAGAAATGATCAGTCTATAATTTTAATGGTAGGTGTATTTGAACAGTGAGAGACAGAATAACAACAAAAAATCCAGAAAAACGCTCTCTGGAGCTCTGTCAGAATGACCATCGGGTTCTTGGTCACATCCCTGACCAAGGCCCTATTCCCCCGATCGCTCCGTTTGGCCGGGCGGCCTGCTCTAGGAAGAGTCTTGGTGGTTCCAAACATCTTCCATATAAGAATGATGGAGGCCACTGTGTTCTTGGGGATCTTCAATACTGCAGAATTGTTTATGTACCCTTCCCCAGATCTGTGCCTCGACACAATCCTATCTCGGAGCTCTACGGACAATTCCTTCGACCTCATTGCTTGGGTTTTGCTATGACGTGCACTGTCAACTGTGGGACCTTATATAGACAGGTGTGTGCCTTTCCAAATCATGTCCAATCAATTGAATTTACCACAGGTGGACTCCAATCAAGTTGTAGAAACATCTCAAGGATGATCAATGGAAACAGGATACACCGGAGCTCAATTTCGAGTCTAATAGCAAAGGGTCTGAATACTTATGTAAATAAGGCATTTCTGTTTTTTATCTTTAATACATTTGCAAAAATTTCTAAAAACCTGTTTTCGACTTTGTCATTATGGGGTATTGTGTGTAGATTGATGAGGATAAACTTTTTTTTAAATCAATTTTAGAATAAGGCTGTAACCTAACAAAATGTGGAGAAGGTCAAGGGGTCTGAACATGCACAAGAAACAAGTCAAATGTGCCACATGTGCGCACACCCTCGGAAATTGTTTGGGGAATATATCCTTTTTGTATTTTATTCAGCTATGTTCAGTTGTATTTTTCATACTATAAAATAATATAAAATAATGCCACGGGAATTATAAGCAGATCTTGTGACAAATTAACATCATAGTCCCCTGTAGCTCAGTTGGTAGAGCATGGCTCTTGCAACGCCAGGGTTGTGGGTTCGTTTCCCACGGGGGGGGGGCCAGTATGAAAAATGTATGCACTCACTAACTGTAAGTCGCTCTGGATAAGAGCGTCTGCTAAAATGACTCAAATGTAAATGTAGCCCACAGCCATATGACATGGCCAGATCACGGGCATACGCTCTTCTGTTCTTCTGAAATAGGCTACATTTTCTTCATATCATTAATGTTTCTTTAGACCTGCCTAAAATAAAGAATGGATTGATTGTGATATAGGTAGGCTCTATTAAATGTATATCTAAATATTAGAGGTTCCATCTGTGGTTTGTAGACTGGCACCCGGACATCCTAAACGTGTTCACGTTAATTAACGGCAAATTACCATGAGACTGGCGGATATTTGCATGACAATCACCGGCTGACAAAATGTCATGACCGTCACCCACACAGAGTATAATGCAGTCACCTGATATTAGGTCAGTGTTTCATTGTTTCCCCTTTTTAAAGGTGAAATATGCAGGAATCGCTCCGCCATTTCCTGGTTGCTAAAATTCTAATAGTTTATGTGACAAAACAATCACTCAGAGTGTAGAGAATCATTGTACCATCTAATCCGCTGTGAAATATATTTTCCATAACCAGAAATATTGTATTTTCAGTTATAATAATAATAATAATAATATGCCATTTAGCAGACGCTTTTTTTGTGTATGGGTGGTCCCGGGGATCGAACCCACTACCTTGGCGTTACAAGCGCCGTGCTCTACCAGCTGAGCTGTTTGAAGCTGGTGTTCAAAACCAAAAGTAAAAGACTGAAAACGAAACATAAGAACGGGAAGCATAAAAACATCGCACATAGACTAGATCTACCGCTTCTTAGACTTGCTTTCAATGAGAAGGACAGATCTATAACTCACATTTCTATGTGAATTTTGTTTGAGTCTCCCAAAAACGTCGCATATTAGGGTGTTCATAAGCTAGTCCTAGATCCGTGTTTCATAGCAGCTTCTACCTAGAGCCCTGTTCCAATCCACAGGCATGCTGGGTAACAGAGGTGGTCAGCTCATTATATAGGCTGCGCCCCCCCCCCCCCCCCCCCCCCCACACACTATTCCAGCCATATGGTACGCAGCCATAGTCTCTTCTCACAACTGTGTGTAGCATTTTCTAGGTGGGAGAGGATAGGGGTGGCTGGGTTGGAGAGGGGGATGGATGGAAGGGGGGGGGTGGAGGATGAGAAAGTAGGAAGGAGATTTAAAACACTGTCTGACTGCAGATTCTCTCCAGTTACCAGATATGGTTACCGTGAGACATGTTTTCCCATATAACACACACAAACAGGCACACCCTCCTTGCTCCAGTAAAATAGAGGGTGAGGCAAGGGGGGGGGGGGGGGGGGGGGGATTAGTGTCTATGAAGCCTGTGGCTGTTACAGAGAGGTACTGCTCTCCTCCTCCTCTCCTCCCCTTTCTACTCCTCTTCTACTTTCCACTCCACCCTTCTCTTCTCCTCTCCTCTCCTCCCATTCAACTACTCCTCTCCTCTCCTCTCCTCTCCTCTCCTCTCCTCTCCTCTCCTCTCCTCTCCCCTCCTCCTCCTCTCCTCCCCTTTCTACTCCTCTTCTACTTTCCACTCCTCCCTTCTCTTCTCCTCTCCTCTCCTCCATTCAACCACTCCTCTCCTCTCCTTTACACTCCTCTCCTCTCCTTACACTCCTCTCCTCTCTCTCCTCTCCTCTCCTCTCCTCTCCTCTCCTCTCCTCTCCTCTCCTCTCCTCCCATTCAACTACTCTACTCCTCTCCTCTCCTCTCCTCTCCTCTCCTCTCCTCTCCTCTCCTCTCTCTCTTCTCCTCTCCTCCCTCATACTTAGGTCTGGGAATGGCCAGAGACCTCATCATACGATATCACCATACTTATGTGCCGATAAGATATGTATCGCGATTCTCACGATTCTATATGTATTGCGATTCTCACGATTCTATATGTATTGCGATTCGATACTGTGATTTAATTGCGATTCGTTCTTCCAAACCTGTCGCTCACCATATGTCTGCTGCAGAGGGACAGGTAAGAGCCATGAGAAAACAAGTTTTGATCAGTCATGGAAATAAAAGGACTAAACACAAATTGCTTCCCTGTTTAAAAAGAAGTTTGAGAACAAGCTATGAAATAAAGAATACTGGAGTTTTGGTCCAGCTACAGCCAACTAACGCAAAAATAATATTTTGATATTGTCAAAACGATACTATATATCGTCAAAAATAATATCTCGACATGTAACTGTATCGATTTTTTCCCCCCATCACTAATATTTTACTCTCCTCACCTGTCCTCCCACAGCCCAACCTATAGTCCTTATGAGATGGAAACACTATTCCACCTTGTCATTAAACCTGTAGTCCTTATGAAATGGAAACACTATTCCACCTTGTCATTAAACCTATAGTCCTTATGAAATGGAAACACTATTCCACCTTGTCATTAAACCTATAGTCCTTATGAAATGGAAACACTATTCCACCTTGTCATTAAACCTGTAGTCCTTATGAAATGGAAACACTATTCCACCTTGTCATTAAACCTGTAGTCCTTATGAAATGGAAACACTATTCCACCTTGTCATTAAACCTGTAGTCCTTATGAAATGGAAACACTATTCCACCTTGTCATTAAACCTGTAGTCCTTATGAAATGGAAACACTATTCCACCTTGTCATTAAACCTGTAGTCCTTATGAAATGGAAACACTATTCCACCTTGTCATTAAACCTGCAGTCCTTATGAAATGGAAACACTATTCCACCGTTATCATTAAACCTGGACAGGGATCATTAAAATGGCATTCAGATGATCCAGTCAGATATCATCATGATATTGCATCATTGCTCAGACTGCCCAGCCCTCTATTATAATATCTGCTGTTATTATGGAAGCTCCCATCTCTTCCCCCTCCATCAGTGAGATAATTGATTCCTAAATGTGACAGTATCGTATGGCTAGATAAGTTCAGGGCTTGCCCAGAGCCTTCGCGGTGATTGATATAGCCCAATGCAACCTGCTTTCACACTTTATTGCACGTGCAAATAACAGACAGGAAGTGATTAGCACCCACATGGGCTCCGGTGCCAGCCAGGTTTGATCTGGAGGGGTGTGTTGTGCTGTGTTAGGTCTGTGTGGATGCATGTTCCTATGGCCATTTGTGCATTTCTATGACCACATTTGGGACTAAGATAGAACATGATTGTCCTTCCACCGTGTGCACAGCAACATGCCAGGCGATAACTAGAGGGTGGATTTGCATCCTGACCTTAATCACCCGGCACTCCTTTCCTTTAGCATCACCAGGACTTCCCCTGTTCCACTGTTTCCCTGGGCGACTCTTTCTTTCCATCTCTCTCCATTCCATATCTCTGTCAGGAGATCCCATGGTAAGGAACCAGACAGGGGAACAGGGGAAGTCCTCCCGATGCAAGCGGAGTGATAAGGCGTTGGTCAGGATGCAAATCCACCCTCTAGTTATCACCTGGCATGTTGCTGTGCACGGTGGAAACAGACCTTTCGGGTGCCATTTGAGACACAACCCATCTCTCTCCGGGGCCACCCAATCAGAATCAGAATGGGATTTAGGAAAGAAGGTTCTGGAACGTTCCCTCCTTCCTCCGGAATGGAAAGCTGCTGTCCTGTAGGTTTTAATTCCAATCCTCTTCCTGGTGTGTGTGTGTGTGTAAGGGATGTATCGATTCCCCGGTTTAAATGTTATGCTTCGGTCCCCGGTCCAAATGTATCATCGGTCAAAGAATCGTCTGATTTTGTTGTTGCTCCTATTATTTGCTTTCTACCTTCCTATCATCTTCTGTGACTACAGAGAAGAGTCATTTAGGGAGTAATTTAGTGAATCGTTTAGTGAGTCATTTAGTGAGGTTATGCAGCCGTTTGTGCCTGGTGCAAGACATTTACATTTACATTTACATTTACGTCATTTAGCAGACGCTCTTATCCAGAGCGACTTACAAATTGGTGCATTCACCCTATAGCCAGTGGGATAACCACTTTACAAGTTATTTATTTATTTATTTATTTTTTAGGAGGGGGGGGGGGGGGGTAGAAGGATTACTTTATCCTATCCCAGGTATTCCTTAAAGAGGTGGGGTTTCAAATGTCTCCGGAAGGTGGTGAGTGACTCCGCTGTCCTGGCGTCGTGAGGGAGCTTGTTCCACCATTGGGGTGTCAGAGCAGCGAACAGTTTTGACTGGGCTGAGCGGGAACTATGCTTCCGCAGAGGAAGGGGAGCCAGCAGGCCAGAGGTGGATGAACGCAATGCCCTCGTTTGGGTGTAGGGACTGATCAGAGCCTGAAGGTACGGAGGTGCCGTTCCCCTCACTGCTCCATAGGCAAGCACCATGGTCTTGTAACAGATGCGAGCTTCAACTGGAAGCCAGTGGAGTGTGCGGAGGAGCGGGGTGACGTGAGAGAACTTGGGAAGGTTGAACACCAGACGGGCTGCGGCATTCTGGATGAGTTGTAGGGGTTTAATGGCACAGGCAGCCAACAGCGAGTTGCAGTAATCCAGACGGGAGATGACAAGTGCCTGGATTAGGACCTGTGCCGCTTCCTGTGTAAGGCAGGGTCGTACTCTCCGAATGTTGTAGAGCATGAACCTGCAGGATCGGGTCACCGCCTTGATGTTAGCGGAGAACGACAGGGTGTTGTCCAGGGTCACGCCAAGGCTCTTCGCACTCTGGGAGGAGGACACAACGGAGTTGTCAACCGTGATGGCGAGATCATAGAACGGGCAGTCCTTCCCCGGGAGGAAGAGCAGCTCCGTCTTGCCAAGGTTCAGCTTGAGGTGGTGATCCGTCATCCATACTGATATGTCTGCCAGACATGCAGAGATGCGATTCGCCACCTGGTTATCAGAAGGGGGAAATACAAGGTGATATATACACTACCAGTCAAATGTTTGGACACACCTACTCATTCAAGGGTTTTTCTTTATTTTTACTATTTTCTACATTGTAGAATAATAGTGAAGACATCAAAACTACTAGTATTTTTCAGTGATAACACGTTTGTGGCATCCGTTTTCCATTTCCGGTGTTTCGGAGACACAGATGGCTATTTAGCACAGTTACGTCGCTGTTTTCCCTCCGTTTTCCGCGAACAAGCGACGTGACATGGAGATATGGCCGTGTTTGAAACCTTAACCCTATAAAGGTGTGTAGTCATTTAGTTTTTTTTTTTGACAATTATTT
Source organism: Coregonus lavaretus (assembly GCF_964263955.1). NCBI lineage: Eukaryota > Metazoa > Chordata > Actinopteri > Salmoniformes > Salmonidae > Coregonus > Coregonus lavaretus. The sequence goes on from NW_028163483.1 coordinate 62,244, forward strand.
CTTGCTGATATGAACTATATGTTCCTTAATGTTTCCAAAACCGTACAGCAAGCGATGCGTTTTAACATTTCAGAATGAGCATCGGGGCACTTATCAATATTCCAGAGGATACTATTGTCAATAGGCCCCAAAGGTAGTTAGCGTCTATGAATGGGTTTGGTTACATGCTGATCGAATGTCGGTGGAATGCGGTAGGCCAGAGTCAAGCGCAGGACACAGCATGAGATGAAAGAACCACTTTACTGAGTAGTAAAAAA
>NW_028163483.1:67500-78967 GCF_964263955.1 Coregonus lavaretus
TCTCTGGTCTAAAGTAGTGCACTATATAGGGAATAGGGTGCCATTCTCTGGTCTAAAGTAGTGCACTATATAGGGAATAGGGTGCCATTCTCTGGTCTAAAGTAGTGCACTATATAGGGAATAGGGTGCCATTCTCTGGTCTAAAGTAGTGCACTATATAGGGAATAGGGTGCCATTCTCTGGTCTAAAGTAGTGCACTATATAGGGAACAGGGTGCCATTCTCTGGTCTAAAGTAGTGCACTATATAGGGAATAGGGTGCCATTCTCTGGTCTAAAGTAGTGCACTATATAGGGAATAGGGTGCCATTCTCTGGTCTAAAGTAGTGCACTATATAGGGAATAGGGTGCCATTCTCTGGTCTAAAGTAGTGCACTATATAGGGAATAGGGTGCCATTCTCTGGTCTAAAGTAGTGCACCATATAGGGAATAGGGTGCCATTTGGGACTCAGCTCTGTGATACTGTGCTATATTTCATCATTAGAAGTGAGTGATGGATGGAGGGAGGATATATGGAGTGTTGATGAGGGGAACTAACCACACGACTATAGTAGGCTCAGGTTGTCATGCTCAATGTTACATATAAAAATAAATCCTCCTACCATCACATCTAAGCCAATATGACAACGTCACAAATCAGCTTGGAGGTACACGACACACGACCCGCGTCTCGTCTCAACCCGTCATCCGTTCAGCCGCTACCTGGTCCTCTGTAGCTCAGCTGGTAGAGCACGGCGCTTGTAACGCCAAGGTAGTGGGTTCGATCCCCGGGATCACCCATACACAAAAATGTATGCACGCATGACTGCAAGTCGCTTTGGATAAAAGCGTCTGCTAAATGGTATATTATTATTATTATTTACCTGGAACCACATAGCGGATTTCTAACAGGGTCGACGGTTTCGTGCCCCGACCAAGCTCAAGGTCAAGGTGTCGGAAAAGAACGAGACCACAGCGTCCATAAAAGTGAACATTAGACTTACATTTACATTTTTAGTCATTTTAGCAGACGCTCTTATCCAGAGCGACTTACAGTTAGTGAGTGCATACATGTTTGTTTTTTTGTTTTTTTGGTATTTCTACATACTGGCCCCCCGTGGGAAACGAACCCACATCCCTGCCGGCCAAACCCTCCCCTACATTGGACGACGCTGGACCAATTGTGCGCCGCCCATGGGTCTCCCGGTCGCGGCCGGCTGCGACAGAGCCTGGACTCTAACCAGGATCTCTAGTGGCACAGCTAGCACTGCGATGCAGTGCCTTAGACCACTGCGCCACTCGGGAGACTTGCCACCTTTGGACTGAATATGTTGTTAGGGGCAACAGTTTTGACTAATTGTATAATTTATCGCTCTCACGTGCCAATAGAGAACCAACATTGTGCTACCTTTTTGTAACATTTCTGACAATGCTAATTCTAAAAGCGTGTCCAGCAATTCGGTTGCTCAGCAACTCAACAACACAGCTGGCTGCCTGAACCAAGCAGTCATAAGAAGTGAATGAGATCAAACCTAAGCTACTGTAGATAGCTACGGTGCCTTCAAAAAGTATTGACTTGTTCCACATTTTCTTGTGTTACAGCCTGAATTCAAAATGGATTAAATAGATGTATTTTCTCACCCATCTACACACAATACCCCATAATGACAAATTGAAAAGATGGTTTTAGAAATATCTCATTTACATACACTACCGTTCAGAAGTTTGTGTTCACTTAGAAATGTCCTTGTTTTCGAAAGAAAAGCATTTTTTTTTGTCCATTAAAATAACATCAAATTGATCAGAAATACAGTGTAGACATTGTTCATGTTGTAAATGGCTAATGTAGCTGGAAACGGCTGATTTTTTTATGGAATATCTACATAGGCGTACAGAGGCCCATTATCAGCAACCATCAGTCCTGTGTTCCAATGGCACATTGTGTTTGCTAATCCAAGTATATCATTTTAAATGACAACGCTGTGTACTACTCCCTTCACAGAACAGCGCAAACTGGCTCTCACCAGAATAGAAAGAGGAGGACAAATACATTAGTGTGTCTAGTTTGAGAAACAGACGCCTCACAGGTCCTCAACTGGCAGCTTCATTAAATAGTACCCGCAAAACACCAGTCTCAACGTCAACAGTGACGAGGCGACTCCGGGATGCTGACCTTCTAGGCAGAGTTGAGATGGGCAGTCTGAGATATGGCTTTTTCTTTGCAACTCTGCCTAGAAGGTCAGCATCCTGGAGTCGCCTCTTCACTGTTGACGTTGAGACTGGTGTTTTGCAGGTACTATTTAATGAAGCTGCCAGTTGAGGACCTGTGAGGCGTCTGTTTCTCAAACTAGACACTCTAATGTATTTGTCCTCTTGCTCAGTTGTGCACCGGGGCCTCCCACTCCTCTTTCTATTCTGGTGAGAGCCAGTTTGCGCTGTTCTGTGAAGGGAGTAGTACACAGCGTTGTACGAGATCTTCAGTTTCTTGGCAATTTCTCACATTGGAATAGCCTTCATTTCTCAGAACAAGAATAGACTGACGAGTTTCAGAAGAAAGTTATTTGTTTCTGGCCATTTTGAGCCTGTAATCGAACTCACAATTGCTGATGCTCCTGATACTCAACTAGTCTCAAGAAGGCCAGTTGTATTGCTTCTTTAATCAGCACAACAGTTTTCAGCAGTGCTAACATAATTGCAAAAGGTTTTTCTAATGATCAATTAGCTTTTTGAAATGATAAACTTGGATTAGCAAACACAACGTGCCATTGGAACACAGGACTGATGGTTGCTGATAGCGGGCCTCTGTACGCCTATGTAGATATTCCATTAAAAATCTTTCCAGCTGATCAATTTGATGTTATTTTAATGGATTAAAAAAAAATGCTTTTCTTTCGTAAACAAGGACATTTCTAAGTGAACCCAAACTTTTGAACGGTAGTGTAAGTATTCACACCCCTGAGTCAATAGATGTTAGAATCACCTTTGGCAGCGATTACAGCTGTGAGTCGTTCTGGGTAAGTCTTTCCATTGTGCAACATTTGCCCATTATTCTTTTCAAAGTTCTTCAAGTTCTGTCAAATTGGTTGTTGATCATTGCTAGATAACCATTTTCAGGTCTTGACATAGATTTTCAAGTAGATTTAAGTCAAAACTGTAACTCGGCCACTCAGGAACATTCACTGTCTTCTTGGTAACCAACTCCAGTGTAGATTTGGCCTTGTGTTTTAGGTTATTGTCCTGCTGAAAGGTGAATTCATCTTGAAGTGTCTGGTGGAAAGCAGACTAAACCAGGTTTTCCTTTAGGATTTTGCCTGTGCTTAGTTCCATTCTGTTTCTTTTTTTTATCCTAAAAAACTACCCAGTCCTTAACGATGACAAGCATACCCATAAGATGATGCAGACACCACTATGCTTGAAAATATGGAGAGTGGTACTCAGGAATGTCTTGTATTGGATTTGCCCCAAACATAACACATTGTAAAAAGTTAATAGCTTTGCCAATTTTTTGCAGTATTACTTTAGTACCTTGTTGCAAACAGGATGCAGGATGCTTCTTTTCACTCTGTCACTGTCATTTAGGTTCGTATTGTGGAGTAACTACAATGTTGTTGATCCGTCCTCAGTTTTCTCCTATCACAGCCATTATACTCTTTAAAAGTCACCATTGGCCTCATGTTGAAATCCCTGAGCGGTTTCCTTCCTCTCCGGCAACTGAGTTAGGAAGGACACCTGTATATTTTGTAGTGACTGGCTGTATTTTGTTTCCCCATCTACCAATCGGTGCCCTTCTTTGCTAGGCATTGGAAAACCTCCCTGGTCTTTGTGGTTAAATATGTGGTTGAAATTCACTGCTCAACTGAGGGACCTTAAAGATAATTGTATGTGTCCTTGTCTCCCTGTCTCTCTCCCTCCCTCTATCCCTCCTTCCCTCCCTCCCTATCTTCCTCTCTCTCCCTTACTCTCTCTCTCTCTGAATTATAGAAAGATGGATAGAGAACGGATGAGCACATTTTTCTTCTCCATTACTAAAGAATCCTCACACAGACACACAGCGTGTTGCATACTTTCATGAGCAGCCGAGGAATGTTCCAGTGAGCTTCTCCAGGGCTTTGATGTGGCAGAGAGAGAGAGAGAGAGAGAGAGAGAGAGAGAGAGAGAGAGAGAGAGAGAGAGAGAGAGAGAGAGAGAGAGAGAGAGAGAGAGAGAGAGAGAGAGAGAGAGAGAGAGAGAGAGAGAGAGAGAGAGAGAGAGAGAGAGAGAGAGAGAGAATGGAGGGAAGAAAGGAAATAAAGTACAAATGAAGGGAAACTAGAGAAATTATGAAGAAGAAGAGGATAGAGAAAGAGTTGAATAGAGAGAAAGAGTTGGATAAAGAAAGAGTTGGATAGAGAAAGAGATAGAGAAAGAGTTGAATAGAGATGAGATAGAGAAAGAGTTGAATAGAGAAAGAGTAAAGAGGACAGAGAATAGAATGAAGAGACCAAGGGTAGCCTCTTTCCACTACTCCTTCTCCTCTTTCTTTCCTCTCCCTCTCTCTCCTCTCTTTCTTGTCTCTTGTCTCTTCTCTTTCTCCCCTCCCTCCCTCTGTCCTCTCTCTTTCTCCCCTCCCTCCCTCTGTCCTCTCTCTTTCTCCCCTCCCTCCCTCTGTCCTCTCTCTTTCTCCCCTCCCTCCCTCTGTCCTCTCTCTTTCTCCCCTCCCTCCCTCTGTCCTCTCTCTTTCTCCCCTCCCTCCCTCTGTCCTCTCTCTTTCTCCCCTCCCTCCCTCTGTCCTCTCTCTTTCTCCCCTCCCTCCCTCTGTCCTCTCTCTTTCTCTCCCTCCCTCCCTCTGTCCTCTCTCTTTCTCTCCCTCCCTCCATCCCTCAGATGTCCAGTGACAGCAGCTTACAGCTCCCAGGCCTGTCCAGTACTAGAGTGCTGTTTGAGTGCTCATTGTTTGGTGTACCAGATATCATCCACACCTCTGGCCATCTTCTAGTTTCATCTCCCTTATATCATCCACACCTCTGGCCATCTTCTAGTTTCATAATTATTCAGACCCTTTCCTCAGTACTTTGTTGAAGCAGCTTTGGCAGCGATTACAGCCTTGAGTCTTCTTGGGGAATGACGCTACATGCTTGGCACACCTGTATTTGGTGAGTTTCTCCCATTCTTCTCTGCAGATCCTCTCATTCTCTGTCAAGTTGGATGGGGAGCGTCGCTGCACAGCTATTTATTTTTCAAGAGATGTTCAATGGGGTTCAAGTCCGGGCTCTGGCTGGGCCACTCGAGGACATTCAGAGACTTGTCCCGAAGCCACTCCAGCGTTGTGTTGGCTGTGTGATTAGGGTCGTTGTCCTGATGGAAGGTGAACCTTTGCCCAAGTCTGAGGTCCTGAGCGCTCTGGAGCAGGTTTTCATCAAGGATCTCTCTGTACTTTGCTCCGTTCATCTTTTCCTTGATCCTGACTAGTCTCCCAATCCTTGCCACTGAAAAATATCCCCACAGAATGATGCTGCCACCACCATGCTTCACCGTAGAGAGGGTGCCAGGTTTCCTCCAGACGTGACGCTTGGCATTCAGGCCAATGAGTTCAATCTTGGTTTCATCAGACCAGAGAATCTTGTTTCTCATGGTCTGAGAGTCCTTTAGGTGCCTTTTGGCAAACTCCAAGCGGGCTGTCATGTGCCTTTTACTGAGGAGTGGCTTCCGTCTGGCCACTCTACCATAAAGGCCTGATTGGTGGAGTGCTGCAGAGATGGTTGTCCTCCTGGAAGGTTCTCCCATCTCCACAGAGGAACTCTGGAGCTCTATCAGAGTGACCATCGGGTTCTTGGTCACCTCCCTGCCTAAGGCCCTTCTCCCCCGATTGCTCAGTTTTGCCGGTTGGCCTGCTCTAGGAAGAGTCTTGGTGGTTCCAAACTTCTTCCATTTAAGAATGATGGAGGCCACTGTGTTCTTGGGGACCTTCAATGCTTCAGACATTTTTTGGTACCCTTCCCCAGATCTGTGCCTCGACACAATCCTGTCTCGGAGCTCTACAGACAATTCCTTCGACCTCATGGCTTGGTTTTTGCTCTGGCATGCCCTGTCAACTGTGGGACCTTATATAGACAGGTGTGTGCCTTTCCAAATCATATCAAATCAATTGAATTTACCACAGGTGGACTCTAATCAAGTTGTAGAAACATCTCAATAATGATCAATGGAAACAGGATGCACCTGAGCTCAATTTCGAGTCTCATAGTAAAGGGTCTGAATACTTATGTAAATAAGGTATTTCTAAAACACAGTTTTCGCTTTGTCATTATGGGGTATTGTGTGTCGATTGATGAGGATTTTTATTTTATTTAATCAATTTTAGAATAAGGCTGTAACGTAACAAAATGTGGAAAACGTCAAGGGGTCTGAATACATTCCGAATGCACTGTACATTTTAAAAAGTCTAATAAATCCATGTAATATAGCCTACACCTTCACAATAAATCCATTATTTATTTTAGACAGGTCTAAAGAAACATGATATGAAGAAAATGTAGTCTAATTCAGAAGAACAGAATAGCATACTCTGAGTTGTCGTTATGTTAGGCCCAGATCTGGCTATGCCATATGGCTGTGGGCTACACTAGTTCATTTAGCAGACAAGATTTGCTTAGAATTCCGTGGCATTATTGTATATTATTTTATAGTATGAAGAATACAATTGAACAAAGCTGAATAAAATAGAAATATTTTCTCCAAATGAGCACAGGAGGCTATTCTGTGTTGAGCGGTTAACAAAGAAATAGGTCCTCCTATATGCTTAATTTAGAGTTATTAATGTAACTTTAGTTGTTCTACAAACGTTGGGCTATATGTTTTGATTTTTATTACATTGTAAGGCTGTATGATGAGACTCTAATGATGATTTGAAAAAAAGTAACATGAAATGCATGAGCTCTGCTTTGTTTTTTATGCAGGCTGTACACACTTCATCAGTCTCTCATTCACAATCTGACAAGCACTTGATAATGCCTCAAATTTCCCGGTGGCATCCCCTTTGTGTGGCCGTAATGCCCCTAAAAAAATCCATGCCTTTTGCGGCCAGTGGCCGTTGTGCCCTTAGGCTGAATAGAATAATTATAATTCCCTTCTCCCGGCTGCATGCTCCGAAGCAACTCTCACTCACATGGCTGTCTCAGATAGCTAAATTCTTATTAGCTAATGCCCGTCACGTGATCAGGTCTTTCTCACAGGCTACAAGTGAAGACAGACACATCGGGGACGCAACTGCGCGTGTCCTTATCCAATTCCGAGTTGCATATTGAAGATATTGGAAGAACTGTCCACATTTACTTTTCGTCAGCCAACAAGATGAGTAGGCCTAACAAACAGCAAAAGCGCTAGCCTATGTCAATCTACTATCCCCCATAGTACAAAGGTTGACCTATTCTATTCTGTGTGAGAAATAAATATTCCAAACATAGTCTGGGACAGTTGTGGGATGCGATAGATCCCAAATTAATACAACCACTAGCATCAAAAAACCTGCTTTAAGCAATGAGGCTGACGCAACAGATCAGAACGTTTAGCTTAAAATATTGATAAACTATTAGGCTATTTCTTCACATTACAAGAGCAGCAATGCGCATACGGCAGTAGTCTATAAGCGCAAATGTTCCAAAATGCAATCAATTAGCGGGAAAACACCATTCTCAAAAGTGACCGCAAATGCTATTATGCATGTAATGCTTTTACTATAAAGCTGCATTTTTATGATGAAAATTATCTTCCCCAAACTTGAAACTCACGCGCTGCTTATGTTTGCCAGTTAGGCTCTACACCCCGTTGTAAAGCGGATTAATATGTTTAATTTTAAGAAGTTATTTGGCCACTTTAGTTGTGATACAATCCTTTTAAAAACATATAAGCCTATGGGCTAGGCTACATGAGGTGAGCGACTACGATTAGAAAAGTCGCAAAAAAAAGGCCTTACTGTACACAAGCTGGGCATCATTCACAAGTGACAGGCTAATATTGTCACCCATCAGACTATTCTTGATTTAATCATGTCTTTACATATACTAAATAATATATGTGTGAAATTTGTTTTGATTCAGAATGGACCATTATCATGCACCTGTCTTGAAACAGGGGCATGGGGTAAAAAATACATGTCATCTATGCACTTATAAAATCGAATGGAGGACGCTTTTCCCGTGGTAACTTTTCATGCCAGCCGGGTAGGCTATACTGTTTTAAAGAGGCCCCCTGTAGCTCAGTTGGTAGAGCATGGTGCTTGCAACGCCAGGGTTGTGGGTTAGATTCCCAGGGGGGGCCAGTATGAAAATGTATGTACTCACTAACTGTAAGTCGCTCTGGATAAGAGCGTCTGCTAAAATGACTAAAATGTAAAAGAGAAGCAATGTGCTTAATATTAGGAAAGTTGAGAAATAAATATAGTAGGCCTAGCCTATAGAAAGCTGATGGGATCCTCCTCTTTTTAATAGAGGCCATCACTCTGTTTTCTCACGCAATTGCGTGGCCTATAGAAATGTTGCACAGCATGAGCTCATGGGCTCTCGTGAAGTGTTTGATAGATAAGTACAGATCGTAATCTCAGTGATCGAAGAGGACATTTCGTGAGAATGATCCAAACTGCTTGGATCTCTCTTAGATCATAAACACCACTGGTCATCTTCTAGTTTCATCTCCTCCCTCTTCTTCCCTCTCCTCCTTCCTCTCCCCTCTCCCTCCTCCCTTCTCCCCTCTCCGCCTTCCTCTCCCCTCTCTCCCTCCTTCCTCTCCCCTCTCCCTCCTCCCTTCTCCCCTCTCCCTCCTTCCTGTCCCCTCTCCCTTCTCCATTCTTCCCTCTCCTCCCTCCTCTCCCCTCTCCTCTCTCCCTTCTTCCCTCTCCTACTTCCTCTCCCCTCTCCCTCCTCCCTTCTCTCCTCTCCCCTCTCTCCCTCCATCCTCTCCCCTCTCCCTCCTCCCTTCTCCCCTCTCCCTCCTTCCTGTCCCCTCTCCCTTCTCCATTCTTCCCTCTCCTCCTTCCTCTCCCCTCTCCTCTCTCCCTTCTTCCCTCTCCTCCTCCCTTCTCTCCTCTCCCCTCTCTCTCTCCTCTCTCCTCTCCTCTCCCCTCTCCTCCTTCCTCCCTCTGTAATGTGTCCTTGCCCTGAGAGATAGATGTCCTGTCCAGCTCATAACCAGACCCTTTACAGTGCAGTCTGAATGGTTTGAAGGCTGATTGGGTTATTGTGCAGGTAAACTGAAGGCTGATTGGGTTATTGTGCAGGTAAACTGAAGGCTGATTGTGTTATTGTGCAGGTAAACTGAAGGCTGATTGTGTTATTGTGCAGGTAAACTGAAGGCTGATTGTGTTATTGTGCAGGTAAACTGAAGGCTGATTGTGTTATTGTGCAGGTAAACTGAAGGCTGATTGTGTTATTGTGCAGGTAAACTGAAGGCTGATTGTGTTATTGTGCAGGTAAACTGAAGGCTGATTGTGTTATTGTGCAGGTAAACTGAAGGCTGATTGTGTTATTGTGCAGGTAAACTGAAGGCTGATTGTGTTATTGTGCAGGTAAACTGAAGGCTGATTGGGTTATTGTGCAGGTAAACTGAAGGCTGATTGTGTTATTGTGCAGGTAAACTGAAGGCTGATTGGGTTATTGTGCAGGTAAACTGAAGGCTGATTGGGTTATTGTGCAGGTAAACTGAAGGCTGATTGGGTTATTGTGCAGGTAAACTGAAGGCTGATTGGGTTATTGTGCAGGTAAACTGAAGGCTGATTGGGTTATTGTGCAGGTAAACTGAAGGCTGATTGTGTTATTGTGCAGGTAAACTGAAGGCTGATTGTGTTATTGATGCAGGTAAACTGAAGGCTGATTGTGTTATTGTGCAGTAACGAAGGATTGTTATTGTGCAGGTAAACTGAAGGCTGATTGTGTTATTGTGCAGGTAAACTGAAGGCTGATTGGGTTATTGTGCAGGTAAACTGAAGGCTGATTGTGTTATTGTGCAGGTAAACTGAAGGCTGATTGTGTTATTGTGCAGGTAAACTGAAGGCTGATTGTGTTATTGTGCAGGTAAACTGAAGGCTGATTGTGTTATTGTGCAGGTAAACTGAAGGCTGATTGTGTTATTGTGCAGGTAAACTGAAGGCTGATTGTGTTATTGTGCAGGTAAACTGAAGGCTGATTGTGTTATTGTGCAGGTAAACTGAAGGCTGATTGTGTTATTGTGCAGGTAAACTGAAGGCTGATTGTGTTATTGTGCAGGTAAACTGAAGGCTGATTGTGTTATTGTGCAGGTAAACTGAAGGCTGATTGTGTTATTGTGCAGGTAAACTGAAGGCTGATTGTGTTATTGTGCAGGTAAACTGAAGGCTGATTGTGTTATTGTGCAGGTAAACTGAAGGCTGATTGTGTTATTGTGCAGGTAAACTGAAGGCTGATTGTGTTATTGTGCAGGTAAACTGAAGGCTGATTGTGTTATTGTGCAGGTAAACTGAAGGCTGATTGTGTTATTGTGCAGGTAAACTGAAGGCTGATTGTGTTATTGTGCAGGTAAACTGAAGGCTGATTGTGTTATTGTGCAGGTAAACTGAAGGCTGATTGTGTTATTGTGCAGGTAAACTGAAGGCTGATTGTGTTATTGTGCAGGTAAACTGAAGGCTGATTGTGTTATTGTGCAGGTAAACTGAAGGCTGATTGTGTTATTGTGCAGGTAAACTGAAGGCTGATTGTGTTATTGTGCAGGTAAACTGAAGGCTGATTGTGTTATTGTGCAGTAAACTGAAGGCTGATTGTGTTATTGTGCAGGTAAACTGAAGGCTGATTGTGTTATTGTGCAGGTAAACTGAAGGCTGATTGTATTATTGTGCAGGTAAACTGAAGGCTGATTGTGTTATTGTGCAGGTAAACTGAAGGCTGATTGTGTTATTGTGCAGGTAAACTGAAGGCTGATTGTGTTATTGTGCAGGTAAACTGAAGGCTGATTGTGTTATTGTGCAGGTAAACTGAAGGCTGATTGTGTTATTGTGCAGGTAAACTGAAGGCTGATTGGGTTATTGTGCAGGTAAACTGAAGGCTGATTGTGTTATTGTGCAGGTAAACTGAAGGCTGATTGTGTTATTGTGCAGGTAAACTGAAGGCTGATTGGGTATTATTGTGCCAGGTAAACTGAAGGCTGATTGTGTTATACTCGTGCAGGTAAACTGAAGGCTGATTGTGTTATTGTGCAAGGTAAACCTGAAGGCTGATTGTAGTTATTGTGCAGGTAACTGAAGGCTGATTGTTTGCTGTAGCTTTTTGCAGGTAATGAGGCTGATTGTGTTCATTGTGCAGGTAACTAAAGGCTGATTTGTGTTATTGTGCGGTAAAACATGAAAGGCTGATTGGGTTATTGTGCAGGTAAACTGAAGGCTGATTGTGTTATTGTGCAGTTAAACTGAAGGGCTGATTGTGTATTGTGCAGGAAAACTGAGGCTGATTGGGTTATTGTGCAGGTAAACTGAAGGCTGATTGGGTTAT
>NW_028163482.1:0-22500 GCF_964263955.1 Coregonus lavaretus
GAGATGCGCGAGAGAGAGAGAGAGAGAGAGAGAGAGAGAGATAGATAGAGAGAGAGAGAGAGAGAGAGAGAGAGAGAGAGAGAGATAGCGCGATGAGAGAGTGAGAGAGAGAGAGAGAGATAAGAGAGAGAGAGAGAGAGGGAGAGAGAGAGAGAGAGAGGGAGAGAGGAGAGAGAGAGAGAGAGAGAGAGAAGAGAGAGAGAGAGAGAGAGAGAGAGAGAGAGAGAAGAGAGAGAGAGAGAGAGAGAGAGAGAGAGAAGAGAGAGAGAGAGAGAGAGAGAGAGAGAGAGAGAGAGAGAGAGAGAGAGGGAGAGAGAGAGAGGGAGGAGAGAGACTAATAGAGCTAGCCCTAGAGTTTTGCCTTAATTACAGTCGCTCCATTCCCTAGAGTCTCGCTCCTGGCAGAGGCGAATTACAGTGTTAAAGTTTAATGTTGAGAGATCACACTCTTTCAGGACGAGGGGAGGACAGAGAGGAGAGGACAGGGAATTGAGAGATTATACCCTTTGTGGGAGATAAGAGAGAGACAGAGGTGCTGTTTACCCAGCAAACTGGGAACGATCTCCCATCTTCAAACCCTGTAGCCTACTTAGTCTGTTTGCGCCACCAGGATCCTAATGTTTCTAGTGGATTTCCCTTTGTACTGAAATCTTTAAATTATGATCCAAACTATTGGCTATATGTCTTAGTACATTTGCACATCTATGTACACCTCACTGCAATCTGCCAGGCAATAATTTTAACATGATATCTGAAATGAAGTTTGTTTGGGAAAATAAAAGTCAAAACATCTAAACTTTACAGTATATAAAGATGATTGGTGGAGTTATTTTTTTCTAGATGTAGTTATCCTCTCTTCACAAAGACAAAGACCACAACCTGGAAGTCAGAGTAAAGGTGTAAAAAGATTTAGCCTCTTGAATAATAATGCAAAATGTAGATTTCCGCCTAAATAGACATAACCCGAAAGTAATTCTCTTTCATGAGAGGGCCATAAAAAGCATTGTTTTTTTTTACATTTTTAGCAGACGCTCTTATCCAGAGCGACTTACAGTTAGTGAGTACATACATTTGTTCACACTGGCCACCCCGTGGGAAACGAACCCACAACCCTGGCGTTGCAAGCGCCACGCTCTACCAACTGAGCTACAGGGGACAAGTTAGTTCTAGAAAAGCTCTAAGTTGCTGAGTTCATTTTGGAAGACACAAGCTCAAGTAAATAGTACAAATATTATTAAAATATAAAAAATCCTATATACAGTATATATATTTTTTGCTATTCAACAAAAGTGGGGGAATAGGGCTTGAAATTATTGAAATTCTAAATATAGTAACAGTCAAATTATAAACAACTTACTATAAGATTTCACCTTCCTTATAACTGTCAAATAAATAGGATCATATTTAGTGACAGTACAAATTTGGCCCCATTTCATAAAACTGACAACAGATCATTTTCTGTCAAACCTCCTCTGAACAACGCTAAAGGCACCATTCGGATTGCTGCAGACTCGTTACAACTTCAGCTTTACGCACAAAGTGATTTTGTCCCTCTGTGACCGAGAGAAAGTCGTTGCGTTTCAATTCTATGAAATTATTTAGTATTTTTTGTATCATGTTGACAGCTCTACATCCGACTGAGAGTATCTAGACTGTCCCCTTTCACATGCCATCTCCCAGGCTGGGCTCCGTCGCTCAGAGGGAGAGGAAATAGTTCCTTCGTCTGGATTGGCCTGAAAATGTGACATGCCACTCCCTATGCAAATGTATGGTGTGAAACCTGACACTTCAAGTCAGCTCCGCTGAGAGAGTGGAAACAGAGAGCAGACAGACGGGGCTTTCTGGCACTATAAGGCACAGGACCACACAACGTTCACAGAGCGCTTTGTACACCAAAATGTCAGTCGGAACCGGTCCAGAACCGCTCTAAGTCCCCTATATTGGGGACTTAAACATCTAAGAGGTTTTACATTTGTGTTAGTCACAGCGCAGTGAATTATTTCCAGGGATAACACTCCAAAGCTCCCAGGTTTGATCCCCACTTGTGACTATCAACAAAAAATATTGTAAAACTATGTTTGTAAAATAAATATCTACTAAATAGTCATGTGATTCAAAATAATTAACATATGCGTTTCTACATGGGTTGTTGTACAACTAACTTCCTCAACCGTAAAATAACACTTACACATGAATGAAACCTCCATGGACTGTTCAAATTGGAGAATTGGAAACACTCGTGGCAGATCAAACCCTTTCAAAACTCCCACAAACCTTGACATCAAAAGAGCCAGAGACAACAACTTCAATGGACAACATACTCTGTAGTTTAGTGAACAACAGTAGCAGGGCTGAGCGTTATGCAAACAAAGGTTACAATGTCTTTAAATATAATTTTTGTATCTATACACACACAATGTTAAGAAGTGGACATTGAAAAATAAAAAAAGACAGACAGGTTTCAATGTAGAAACCCTGTAAAATCCATCAATCCGTTCAATTATTAAATCAACTATTTTCAACATTTTCAATGAAATTAATGTCCCCCTTTCCATAAAGTAGATATTATTGAATGTCACTCATTCTATTGCACTCTATTCTAACCAAACCTGCATTACAAGTTCTTATCAGTAGGTGTCACTATGCACTAGCTAGTCACTATTTGTGGCGGCACTAGAACCCATACATTATTTATTTTTCTGCATTAGCCATCCATCTGTTATGGTTGGGCAAATGTGTTCAGTGTAGCGGAGGCATGTCCAATAAGAAACGTCTGCTTTCTGTTCCGTTGCAACAAAAAAAAAAAAAAGTTTTTCGCCGTGTTTCTATTGAGGTGATCTAATTAACATATCTACTAAACGCGTTCGGTGCTGCTGCTTTGAAAGTGGTGTTGCGGCGCCAGATGCTGTCTCGCCACATGTTTTCCGGCGGCTCTGCACCAGGTGAATGTTTTTGCACCCTAAAAGAAACATGTAAAATAATCTGCACAACTGGACAGTTTTTGTATTTTGGGAACATATCTTTTGTGAAGTTACAATGTTCCCACCAGACTGTTCCCACAACCTAATTAAACATTCTGGGAACCTTTAAAAAAAAAAACAGACAAATTGTTTTGGGAACGTTCTTGCAACGTCAGGCGAACGTTTTATACAAACATTTGTGGCGCCCCCAGTGATCTGGCCGGGGAAAGCCACTGTTTGGAGCATCAGTCACACCCCACAACTAGCAGCAAGCTATTCTGCAGCGCTATGCCAACACCCCACAACCAGCAGCAAAGCTATTCTGCAGCGCTATGCCAACACCTGAGTCCACTCAGCCTCGTTAGGCTGCAACACACCTGGGACATTTAAAGTGCTGCTAAAGTTCAGCAGGGAACAGCTCCTGGCTAGACACCAGAGGCTCTATAGACATTTGTTTGAAGCCCTGGACATTGTGTTCTCCACAGGAAGAAGTGACCGGACTACAAGTGAATCTGGGTCGCAGCCCAGCCCTGTTTTCTTTAAAGTTAAGTCTAATGCTAGGTTCAGTTAAGGAGAGTGGGAGAGTGTTTTGTTTTCAGTTACAGTTTCAGTTACAGTTTGAGAACCAGCTTTGTGAGCCTTTTATTTTGAATAAATATGCTTCTGTCATTGTTCTTCATCATTGCCATCCTACCAGCCACGCCTAGCAAGTCCTTACACATTGTTTATACAACAGGTGGGTCTAATCCTGGATGCTGGTTGGTTAAAACCGCATTCCAGCCGGTATCTACTACACAAGTTACCACCGGCTAAATCTATGACGTTAAAATGCCTATTTACTCTGTTCCATCTGACTGCGCAATCCATTGTCTCATCAGCCCAGCCAGGCAATTTATATACAAGATCTACACTGTAAAACGCATCGAGACATTATCTCCCATTTCTTTTAAACTAGCATTTGGTTTCAACAGCGGAGATTTGTCTGTCTCTCCGACATTTGCAACATTGTTTCAATATTGAAATTCGATCTCCAGCTGTCCTATGGTAATGAACGAGACAGACAGGCTGGCAGCTTTCCTCAGCCAGTCGAAATCATGAATCAGCATTACTTTTATGGATATATACAAATAAAAACACGAAATCCAGCTAGTTTGCTGTTATTCCAGCTTCAGTTTGAAGTGATTGTGCTAGCTGTGTAGTTGGCTATCTCTTCTGAACAGTGGCCTGGCGAGAGAGCAAACGTTCAATACCAGGCGAAATCTTAGCTCACTGTTATGGATGTATCCTCAACAAACCTCTAGAAAACAGCTTAAACAAATGCAAATGCAGCTACTGTGCTGTTATTCTGGCTGCACTGTTTGATGTGACTGTGTTGCCAAAGTTGGCTAGCGAGCAAGCAAGGGATAAGAACGTTGCCAGCCATCATGGAAACGTAACATTAAGAACGAACGACTGGGTCGCGTCCATAGATACAGAACAAAAAGACTTAACAACTGGGTCACGTCTCTGGCAACCGAACCAATAGAATGAACGACCAGCCGGCTTGGGTAGCAACCCTAGAAATGTATCGGGACTATATCTTGTGGAAGGATGAAATAGTATGAATAAATGCATCAAAATAACGTTTTTAATCATTATTTGAATATGTTGGTAACACTCAGAACATTCGTCAGGTTGCGGCAAATGTTTCTCATAACACAAAAAACTGTCGAAGACGGTGTTTGGAGGATATATTTGCACGTTTTGCCGGCCCTCGACGAACACCACCCGTGCCAATATATCCTCCAAACATCGGCTTCTCGGGCAATATCACTTAAATAATCATCAGTACAACTACACAGTTTCTGTGTTATGAGAACATTTGTCGCAACCTAACAAATGCTCTGAGTATGGAGGGGACATGGAGTAGTCTTTCCATTTTGAGACATGGGATGGGGAGTACTTGTACTTCTTTGGAAAAGGATAGACATGTAGAAAAGGATCACAGAGAGGATGGAGAGAGTATAGAGTAAGAGGCAAAGGGAGAAAACAGGAAGTACTCGTACCTCTGAGGCAGAAGACATAGATATGGAGGAGGACGACAGAGGAGAATGAGATAGGAGAGAAATAGGAAGTACTTGTACCTCTTTAGGGGAGAATGTGGAGGACAGAGAAGATGCCTCCTTCACTCATGCTGCCAAACATGCCCTCGTAAAACTGACTATCCTACCGATCCTTGACTTCGGCGATGTCATTTACAAAATAGACTCCAACACTCTAATCAGCAAATTGGATGTAGTCTATCACAGTGCCATCCGTTTTGTCTCCAAAGCCCCATACACTACCCACCACTGTGACCTGTACGCTCTTGTTGGCTGGTCCTCACTACATGTTCGCCGTCAAACCCACTGGCTCCAGGCCATCTATAAATCACTGCTAGGCAAATCCCCGCCTTATCTTAGCTCATTGGTCACCATAGCAGCACCCACCCGTAGTCTGCGCTCCAGCAGGTATATCTCACTGGTCATCCCCAAAGCCAACACCTCCTTTGGCCGCCATTCCTTCCAGTTCTCTGCTGCCAATGACTGGAACGAATTGCAAAAATCTCTGAAGCTGGAGACACTTATCTCCCTCACTAACTTTAAGCATCAGTTGTCAGAGCAGCTTACCGATCACTGCACCTGTACACAGCCCATCTGTAATTAGCCCACCCAACTACCTCATCCCTATATTGTTATTTATTTTGCACCCCAGTATCTCTATTTGCACATAATCTCTTGCACATCTATCATTCCAGTGTTAATACTAATTGTAATTATTTTGCACTATAGCCTATGTATTGCCTTACCTCCATAACTTGCTACATTTGCACACACTGTATATATATATATTTTCTGTTGTATTTTTTTGACTTTATGTTTTGTTTTACCCCATATGTAACTCTGTGTTGTTGTTTTTATCGCACTGCTTTGCTTTATCTTGGCCAGGTCGCAGTTGTAAATGAGAACTTGTTCTCAACTGGCTTACCTGGTTAAATAAAGGTGAATTTTATATATATATATATATAAAAATAAAAATGTGCAGTACTCGTACCTCTTTGGGGGAGAGGATAGAGATGTAGTCCTCGTAGATCATGCGTGCCTTCTCATCCACTGTGTTCTTGTTCATCTCCTGTTTGAGGTCTTCACAGGCCAGCCAGAACAGCATGTTCTCCTCGCTGTACTCGGTTCGCAGGAACTCCCTGAACACGTTCCGACCTGCAGGATTCTTCATCAGCTTATCGAATGACTGAGCCCAGACCCTTATCTCCTCTAATGTTGGTTTGGTGCTGGGGGGGTGGGAGAGAGAAAGAGAGGGGGGAGGGGGGTGGGGGGGAAAGAGGTTAAACTACTGGGCCCAAACGTTGGTTTGGTGCTGGAGGGGGAGGGATAGGTAGGGAGAGAGCGGGGGATAGGCAGAGCGAGAGATTTACTGTTCACTTTTTATTGGTTATTTCACTTTTGTTTATCCATTTCACTTGCTTTGTTAATGTAAACATATGTTTCCCATGACAATAAAGCCCCTTAAATTGAATTGAGAGAGCAGAGCGAGAGAGCGAGAGAGAGAGAGAGAGAGAGAGAGAGACACAGATAGAGAGAGAGAGAGAGAGAGAGAGAGAGAGAGAGAGAGAGAGAGAGAGAGAGAGTCCAGGAGCCTCATTTATCAATATTGCTACTTACAAACGGAATTTAGAATGTTCGTATGTATAGAAAAAGTGTGATTTATCAAACAATTCTACAAGCATCATACTCACACTGGTAGGAGATAAACATTGATAAATACCAGTTGTTCTCAGCCTCAGTGCTCGTACACGACCTTAGCTATGTGCATTTAGAAACGCCCCTAATTAACCATATATGGTCAAAATCATCTCTTTAAAGCCCGTGAGAATATACAACGCCGTACCACGAAATAGCCTAGAAAGGCGCAACCCAAAAAAGCTTTGAATGTTTTTTTTGGACTGCAATAGAGGCGCTAGTGTCAGCGATTGAGTGCAACCAAAAGGTTTTATTTGGCTCGCTCAGTTGTGGCTTGACCAGTAAAAATAAAAACGCCCTCCGTAATTATTGAGACAGTGAAGCATGTTTTTCTCCTTTTGGCTCTATACTTCAAAAGTTTGGATTTGAAATCAAACAATGACTGACTATGAGGTTAAAGTGCAGATTGTCAGCTTTAATTTGAAAAAATTTAACGGGTGAACTGCTTAGAAATGTCCCCCATTTTAGGGGACCAAAAGCATTGGGATAAATTTCACTTATACACTACCAGTCAAAAGTTTGGACACACCTACTCATTCAAGGATTTTTCTTTATTTTTACTATTTTTTTACATTGTAGAATAATAGTGAGGACATCAAAACTATGAAATAACACATGTAGTAACCAAAAAAGTGTTAAAACAAATCAAAATATATTTTATATTTGAGATTCGTCAAATAGCCACCCTTTGCCTTGATGACAGCTTTGCACACTCTTGGCATTCTCTCAACCAGCTTCACCTGGAATGCTTTTCCAACAGTCTTGAAGGAGTTCCCACATATGCTGGGCACTTGTTGGCTGCTTTTCCTTCACTCATTTTGAGTCACTTTTATTGTAAATAAGAATAAAATATGTTTCTAAACACTTTATACATTAATGTGGATAATCCTGAATGAATCGTGAATAATGCTGAGGGAGAAAGTCACAGATGCACACATTTTATGTATGTAATATTTTATGTTATATATTTCATTATTATTATTTTATTATTATTATATCATATAAATTATGTATATAATATTATATTATACATATTATGTAATTATAAGTAATTTGATACATATCAGGGTTAATAGCAGGATTAATTAATATATATTATTATTATATTATTGTTATTCATTCAGAAAGTATTCAGACCCCTTCACTTTTTCCACATTTTCTTACGTTACAGCCTTATTCTAAAATGGATTACATTCTTTTTTTTTCTCCCCTCATCAATCTACACACAATACCCCATAATGACAAAGCGAAAATAGGTTTTTAGAAATGTTTGCAAATTGATAACAAATGTAAAAACTGAAATACCTTATTTACATAAGTATTCAGACCCTTTGCTATGAGACTCGAAATTGAGCTCAGTTGCATGCTGTTTCCATTGATCATCCTTGAGATGTTTCTACAACTTGATTGGAGTCCACCTATGGTAAATTCAATTGATTGGATATGATTTGGAATGGCACACACCTGTCTATATAAAAGGTCCCACAGTTGACAGTGCATGTCAGAGCAAAAACCAAGCCGTGAGGTCCAAGGAATTGTCCGTAGAGCTCTGAGACAGGATGTTGAGGCACAAATCTGGGGAAGGCAAAGGGTACCAAAGAATTTCTGCAGCATTGAAGGTCCCCAAGAACACAGTGGCCTCCACCATTCTTAAATGGAAGAAGTTTGGAACCACCAAGACTCTTCCTAGAGCTGGCCGCCTGGCCAAACTGAGCAATCGGGGGAGAAGGGCCTTGGTCAGGGAGGTGACCAAGAACCTGATGGTCACTCTGACAGATCTCCAGAACCTTCCAGAAGGACAATAATCTCTGCAGCACTCCACAAATCAGGCCTTTATGGTAGAGTGGCAAGACGGAAGTCACTCCTCAGTAAAAGGCACATGACAACCTGCTTGGAGTTTGCCAAAAGGCACCTAAAGGACTCTCAGACGATGAGAAACAAGATTCTCTGGTCTGATGAAACTAAGATTGAACACTTTGGCCTGAATGCCAAGCGTCACGTCTGGAGGAAACCAGGCACCGCTCATCACCTGGCCAATACAATCCCTACGGTGAAGCATGGTGGTGGAATCATACTGTGGGGATGTTTTTCAGCGGCAGGGACTGGGAGACTAGTCAGGATCGAGGGAAAGATGAACGGAGCAAAGTACAGAGAGATCCTTGATGAAAACCTGCTCCAGAGCGCTCAGGACCTCAGACTGGGGCGAAGGTTCACCTTCCAACAGGACAACGACCCTAAGCACACAGGCAAGAGAACGCAGGAGTGGCTTCGGGACAAGTCTCTGAATGTCCTTGAGTGGCCCAGACAGAGCCCGGACTTGAACCCGATCGAACATCTCTGAAGAGACCTGAAAATAGAGACGAATAGGGGAAACTCCCCAAATACTGGCGTGCCAAGCTTAATTTGTAATAAATGTGCAAACATTTCTAAAAACATGTTTTTGCATGGTCATTTTGGGGCATTGTGTGTATATTGATGAGGTAAAAAAACAATTGAATCCATTTTAGAATAAGGCTGTAACGTAACAACATTTGGAAAAAGTGAAGGGGTCTGAATACTTTCCGAATGCACTGTATATTTTATTATTATTACATATAATATTATACATTTTATGTAATGATATGACATTTCATATATAGCAGGGTGAATTTGCTCATCTATGGCCATAATATTGGGCCAAATGACATTCATTAGACCTATGATTCATTATTCATTATAGCTAAATAATTTAATGTATTATGGGCCTGATCCCGACTTATGAATGTATGCCTTTCCTACGCACGCCTTTCCTACACACTTCTCAGTAGTTGGTATTCAGACTTACCTTATTCAGTCGCGAAACACACCCTGCAGGTGTGGCTACCTTGCGCACTCTGAATAAATGTCACTTAACCGCTGAAAACCCTCCCAGAATATATAGAGAGAACGGGTTCAGAATATAGGGATCAAGGAAAGAAAGCCATGCAAATATATGCATATTCGTCTCCATTTCAGCACCAACTGGTATATTTAAAAATACTCTGATCTTGTAGATTATTTAGGCATATTTTTTGGTTAGGAAAGTATGTATGAATACAAAATTAAAACTGTTTAAAGAGCCTTTACGCACAAAATATATTGATGAATAAAAAGTACTGTGGTTTGATTCATCCTGAAAGTTGCCATATTCAGTTGTTTAATCTATGAAATATTGGAAGGTGAAAAAAGTGTCCAATAGGGGTTGACCAGTGGTCCTATAAATCCACCCTAATAATCCTCACTAATCATGGAACTGTCATGACAACCATCCAGTCGTCATGAACCGTGCGCCAGGCTCCAGGTTTAAACTGCTATGTATGGTCTGTGTTCCATAATGATTCTAATAGGCTACGTATGGTCTGTGTTCCATAATGATTCTAATAGGCTACTTTTTTTTATTTATTTTATTTCACCTTTATTTAACCAGGTAAACCAGTTGAGAACAAGTTCTCATTTACAACTGCGACCTGGCCAAGATAAAGCAAAGCAGTGCAATAAAAACAACAACACAGAGTTACATATGGGGTAAAACAAAACAAAGTCAAAAATACAACAGAAATACATATAATATACAGTGTGTGCAAAATTAGCAAGTTATGGAGGTAAGGCAATAAAATAGGCTATAGTGCAAAATAATTACAATTAGTATTAACACTGGAATGATAGATGTGCAAGAGATGATGTGCAAATAGAGATACTGGGGTACAAATGAGCAAAATAAATAACAATATAGGGATGAGGTAGTTGGGCGGGCTAATTTCAGATGGGCTGTGTACAGGTGCAGTGATCGGTAAGGTGCTCTGACAACTGATGCTTAAAGTTAGTGAGGGAGATAAGAGTCTCCAGCTTCAGAGATTTTTGCAATTTGTTCCAGTCATTGGCTACGTATGGTCTGTGTTCCATAATGATTCTAATAGGCTACGTATGGTCTGTGTTCCATAATGATTCTAATAGGCTACGTATGGTCTGTGTTCCATAATGATTCAAATAGGCTACGTATGGTCTGTGTTCCATAATGATTCTAATAGGCTACGTATGGTCTGTGTTCCATAATGATTCAAATAGGCTACGTATGGTCTGTGTTCCATAATGATTCAAATAGGCTACGTATGGTCTGTGTTCCATAATGATTCTAATAGGCTACGTATGGTCTGTGTTCCATAATGATTCAAATAGGCTACGTATGGTCTGTGTTCCATAATGATTCTAATAGGCTACGTATGGTCTGTGTTCCATAATGATTCAAATAGGCTACGTATGGTCTGTGTTCCATAATGATTCAAATAGGCTACGTATGGTCTGTGTTCCATAATGATTCTAATAGGCTACGTATGGTCTGTGTTCCATAATGATTCTAATAGGCTACGTATGGTCTGTGTTCAATAATGATTCTAATAGGCTACGTATGGTCTGTGTTCCATAATGATTCTAATAGGCTACGTATGGTCTGAGTTCCATAATGATTCTAATAGGCTACATATGGTCTGAGTTCCATAATGATTCAAATAGGCTACGTATGGTCTGAGTTCCATAATGATTCAAATAGGCTACGTATGGTCTGTGTTCCATAATGATTCAAATAGGCTACGTATGGTCTGTGTTCCATAATGATTCAAATAGGCTACGTATGGTCTGAGTTCCATAATGATTCAAATAGGCTACGTATGGTCTGTGTTCCATAATGATTCAAATAGGCTACGTATGGTCTGTGTTCCATAATGATTCAAATAGGCTACGTATGGTCTGTGTTCCATAATGATTCAAATAGGCTACGTATGGTCTGAGTTCCATAATGATTCAAATAGGCTATGTATGGTCTGAGTTCCATAATGATTCAAATAGGCTACGTATGGTCTGAGTTCCATAATGATTCTAATAGGCTACGTATGGTCTGTGTTCCATAATGATTGAAATAGGCTACGTATGGTCTGTGTTCCATAATGATTCAAATAGGCTACGTATGGTCTGTGTTCCATAATGATTCTAATAGGCTACGTATGGTCTGTGTTCCATAATGATTCTAATAGGCTACGTATGGTCTGAGTTCCATAATGATTCAAATAGGCTATGTATGGTCTGTGTTCCATAATGATTCTAATAGGCTACGTATGGTCTGTGTTCCATAATGATTCAAATAGGCTACGTATGGTCTGTGTTCCATAATGATTCAAATAGGCTACGTATGGTCTGAGTTCCATAATGATTCAAATAGGCTATGTATGGTCTGAGTTCCATAATGATTCAAATAGGCTACGTATGGTCTGAGTTCCATAATGATTCTAATAGGCTACGTATGGTCTGTGTTCCATAATGATTGAAATAGGCTACGTATGGTCTGTGTTCCATAATGATTCAAATAGGCTACGTATGGTCTGTGTTCCATAATGATTCTAATAGGCTACGTATGGTCTGTGTTCCATAATGATTCTAATAGGCTACGTATGGTCTGAGTTCCATAATGATTCAAATAGGCTATGTATGGTCTGTGTTCCATAATGATTCTAATAGGCTACGTATGGTCTGTGTTCCATAATGATTCTAATAGGCTACGTATGGTCTGTGTTCCATAATGATTCTAATAGGCTACGTATGGTCTGAGTTCCATAATGATTCTAATAGGCTACGTATGGTCTGTGTTCCATAATGATTCTAATAGGCTACGTATGGTCTGTGTTCCATAATGATTCTAATAGGCTACGTATGGTCTGTGTTCCATAATGATTGAAATAGGCTACATGTCCTAAATTATTGCACAACGTTAGCCTAATATGATCCACTAATGCTAGCGACCCTCAGGAACAACTTACACAGACGTGACAGAGGAAAGAAAGGGAAATGGAATGGAATGATGCAAAAATAAATGTATGTGGGTTTTACTGACGGTGGCTCCTGATAGTGGCTAATATTTAACATGATACAAATTGTAAAATAAAATGGAGAAAAGCCCGGGCATATAATCAAAACGATCTAAAGCGCAAACATAAACTCGGCAGGTTCAGCCCTACAGAAGCCCGGGTCTCCAAATTTCCTCTCTGCAAATTACGAGGACACACAATTACAATTCTGAATAACGGCACAGCTATTTATATCCTACTTCACTGTGGAAAAGGGCCGCAATACATGTCATGTTGATATGATTTTCAGTTTGCTTCCATATGACTGGTTTCCAGGTATCATAAGGAAAATTCATCTAAAACAATTACTACGTGTATTTACAATCCCCTTCTCCAAACAGATTACTAATTGACCTAGCTCAGTGGATGGAGAATGCTGTTATTTCTATCAGAAAAAAATTAAGATTACTTTTCCACTTGGAACCGGCAGGTTCGCTCCGACCTTACTCACGGTTTCCTCGCGCGTAAAAGTGTTGGAATTATGAGGGAATCAAGTCAAGGTCAGAATACAGCGTATCCGTAGACACACCTCCGCCACACCTTCATTTTCTTTGATCTCCACCCCAAAAATAATAGGTGTGTGAATAGCATGCTATTCTCTAATAGGTGTGTGAATAGCATGCTATTCTCTAATAGGTGTGTGAATAGCATGCTATTCTCTAATAGGTGTGTGAATAGCATGCTATTCTCTAATAGGTGTGTGAATAGCATGCTATTCTCTAATAGGTGTGTATTATAGCATGCTATTCTCTAATAGGTGTGTATTATAGCATGCTATTCTCTAATAGGTGTGTGAATAGCATGCTATTCTCTAATAGGTGTGTGAATAGCATGCTATTCTCTAATAGGTGTGTGAATAGCATGCTATTCTCTAATAGGTGTGTGAATAGCATGCTATTCTCTAATAGGTGTGTGAATAGCATGCTATTCTCTAATAGGTGTGTGAATAGCATGCTATTCTCTAATAGGTGTGTGAATAGCATGCTATTCTCTAATAGGTGTGTGAATAGCATGCTATTCTCTAATAGGTGTGTGAATAGCATGCTATTCTCATGCTTAAATTCAAGGTCAGAATAAACGGCGAGATAAAAGTGCATACAAATTGAATTAAGTTCCATTTACACGCGCTTAACTCGGATCGGAATATCCCCCTTTAGTTACTTATAGATCTACTTACTATTCAAAGTTATGGTAACATTACAAGAGTTCTTGTTACTGTGCAATTGCAATATTCATGTAAGTAAAGTGTCTCCTGAGTGGCGCAGTGGTCTAAGGCACTGCATAGCAGTGCTAACTGTGCCACTAGAGATCCTGGTTCGAATCCAGGCTCTGTCGCAGCCGGCCGCGACCGGGAGACTCATGGGCGGCGCACAATTGGCCCAGCGTCGTCCAGGGTAGGGGAGGGAATGGCCGGCAGGGATGTAGCTCAGTTGATAGAGCATGGCGTTTGCATCGCCAGGGTTGTGGGTTCGTTTCCCACGGGGGGCCAGTATAAAAAATAATAATATGTATTCACTAACTGTAAGTCGCTCTGGATAAGAGTGTCTGCTAAATGACTAAAATGTAATGTAAATGTAACCCCAAGTCACTGAGTTAAGTTCCATTTACGCGCGCTTAACTCCGGTCGGAATCGGGGCCTATATGAATAGCTTAGTTCCAAAACGACATACAATACACTATGTCTGTGTTTACACAGGCAGCCCAATTCTGATATTATTTTCCACTAATTGGTCTTTTCGACCAATCACATAAGATGTTTTCACTTCAGATATTTTTCATAGCTGATCTGATTGGTCAAAAGACGAATGAGTGTAAAGAAAATAATGCTCACAGGAATGTCATGCTCAGTATGTTAGCGGCATCCATCATTCCTTCAATTCTGACCAGTTTTCCAGTCCCTGCCGATTAAAAACATCCCCGCCATCATGCTTCACTGTGGGGATGGTGTTCTCGGGGTGATGAGAGGTGTTGGGTTTGCGCCAGACATAGCGTTTTCCTTGATGGCCAAAAAGCTCAATTTTAGTCTCATCTGACCAGAGTACCTTCTTCCAAATGTTTGAGGAGTCTCCCACATGCCTTTTGGCGAACACTAAACGTGTTTGCTTATTTTTTTCTTTAAGCAATGGCTTTTTTCTGGCCACTCTTCCGTAAAGCCCAGCTCTGTGGAGTGTACGGCTTAAAGTGGTCCTATGGACAGATCCTCCAATCTTCGATGTGGAGCTTTGCAGCTCTTTCAGGGTTATCTTTGGTGTCTTTGTTGCCTCTCTGATTAATGCCCTCCTTGCCTGGTCCGTGAGTTTTGGTGGGCGGCCCTCTCTTGGCAGGTTTGTTGTGGTGCCATATTCTTTCCATATTTTAATTGATTTAATGATGCTCCGTGGGATGTTCAAAGATTCTGATATTTTTTAAAAACCCAACCCTGATCTGTACTTCTCCACAACTTTGTCCCTGACCTGTTTGGAGAACACTTTGGTCTTCAAGGTGCCTCTTGCTTGGTGGTGTTGCAGACTCTGGGGCCTTTCAGAACAGGTGTATATATACTGAGATCATGTGACAGATCATGTGACATTTAGATTGCACACAGGTGGACTTTATTTAACTAATTATAGTGAGGGAAAAAAGTATTTGATCCCCTGCTGATTTTGTACGTTTGCCCACTGACAAAGACATGATCAGTCTATAATTTTAATGGTAGGTTTATTTGAACAGTGAGAGACAGAATAACAACAAATAAATCCAGAAAAAAAAATAAAAAATAAAAAAAATGCACTGTTGGTTAAGGGCTGTAAGTAAGCATTTCACTGTAATTTTTAATTGATATGATTTGATTTGACAACAGTTGGTGCGATTATTCGCAAATGGAAGAAACACAAAAGAACTGTCAATCTCTCTGGGGCCTGGGGATCCATGCAAGAGCTCACCTCGTGGAGTTGCAATGATCATGAGAATGGTGAGGAATCAGCCAAGAACTACACGGGAGGATCTTGTCAATGATCTCAAGGCAGCTGGGACCATAGTCACCAAGAAAACAATTGGTAACACACTACGCCGCGAAGGACTGAAATCATGCAGCGCCCGCAAGGTCCCCCTGCTCAAGAAAGCACATTTACAGGCCCGTCTGAAGTTTTTCCAATGAACATCTGAATGATTCAGAGGAGAACTGGGTGAAAGTGTTGTGGTCAGATGAGACCAAAATTGAGCTCTTTGCCATCAACTCAACTCGCCGTGTTTGGAGGAGGAGGAATGCTGCCTATGACCCCAAGAACACCATCCCCACTGTCAAACATGGAGGTGGAAACATTTATGCTTTGGGGGTGTTTTTCTGCTAAGGGGACAGGACAACTTCACCGCATCAAAGGGACGATGGACGGGGCCATGTACCGTCAAATCTTGGGTGAGAACCTCCTTCCTTCAGCCAGGGCATTGAAAATGGGTCGTGGATGGGTATTCCAGCATGACAATGACCCAAAACACACGGCCAAGGCAACAAAGGAGTGGCTCAAGAAGAAGCACATTAAGGTCCTGGAGTGGCCTAGCCAGTCTCCAGACCTTAATTCCATAGAAAATCTGTGGAGGGAGCTGAAGGTTCGAGTTGCCAAACGTCAGCCTCGAAACCTTAATGACTTGGAGAAGATCTGCAAAGAGGAGTGGGACAAAATCCCCCCTGAGATGTGTGCAAACCTGGTGGCCAACTACAAGAAACGTCTGACCTCTGTGATTGCCAACAAGGGTTTTGCCACCAAGTACTAAGTCATGTTTTGCAGAGGGGTCAAATACTTATTTCCCTCATTAAAATGCAAATCAATCTATAACATTTTTGACATGCGTTTTTCTGGAATTTTTGTTTGTTATTCTGTCTCTCACTGTTCAAATAAACCTACCATTAAAATTATAGACTGATCATTTCTTTGTCAGTGGGCAAACGTACAAAATCAGCAGGGGATCAAATACTTTTTTCCCTCACTGTATGTGACTTCTGAAGGTAATTGGTTGCACCAGATCTTATTTAGGGGCTTCATAGCAAAGGGGGTGAATACATATGAACGCACCACTTTTCCGTTATTTA
Source organism: Coregonus lavaretus (assembly GCF_964263955.1). Classification (NCBI taxonomy): domain Eukaryota; kingdom Metazoa; phylum Chordata; class Actinopteri; order Salmoniformes; family Salmonidae; genus Coregonus; species Coregonus lavaretus. The sequence goes on from NW_028163482.1 coordinate 16,715, forward strand.
TTTTTTAGAATCTTTTGAAACAAGTTATTTTTTAAAATTTCACTTCACCAATTTGGACTATTTTGTGTATGTTAATTACATGAAATCCAAATAAAAATCCATTTAAATTATAGGTTGTAATGCAACAAAATAGGAAAAACGCCAAGGGGGATGAATACTTTTGCAAGGCACTGTAAGTACACATGTGGAACTGCATGAAAATCATTTTTATTTGTGTTTTAAATCATTTATAAATGTTGATCCCAATGTCACACATTATTTATAGAAAGACCCATATGACGTGAGACACATTTGACAGAATAACCACAAAAAATTAATAATAATCTAGTACCGAACTGTTTTTCATGTTCGAAAAAGTACAGAAGTTTGGGTACACAGTGCAACACTAGGGGTTAGGGTGTAGGGGTTAGGGTGTAGGGGTTAGGGTACTCACCAAGCTTCACAGTTTGGTATGGTCTCCAAGCGTGTTTCCAGGGATTTCCTCCTTCTGTCCTCTTCATTCCTAACAGTGAGACTGCAAGGTGGTGAAACTACATCACAGCACTTATACACACACACATACACACACACACATGCACATGCACACACACACACGCACGCACACTCGGGTTGGGCAGTATCCAGATTTTCATACCGTCATACAGTTTCTGTTCCATACCGGAGTATACGGTATTACCGGAAGTCCACACAAGGGGTGCTATTTTTCTATTTAATTTTTTATGCACAAAACTATTTAGGCAACAGGGATCTTGATCCAGGAAGGGCTTGAATGTCTCTGCTGTAACCAAGAAGCTTGATCTCGACATCTAGCCACTTAGTTAGCATACCAAATGCATAGCTGGCTTAGATTTCTTATAGTTCTGCTTAACTTCTAGTTAGTTATAAACAGTGGTGTAGCATGCACCCCCGCAATGATTTTTTACGGTATTGAAAATCATACCTTCGGCATTTCGAAATACCCCAGGATATGGTATAAATGGTATATCGCCCAAGCCTAACACACACACTCAGACAGACACAACTCTTTCTCTCTCTCTCTCACTCTCTCTCTCTCTCTCTCCCTCTCTCTCTCTCTCTCTCTCTCTCTCTGTCTCTCTCTCGCTCTCTCTCTCTCTCTCTCTCTCTCTCTCTCTCTCTCTCTCTCTCTCTCTCTCTCTCTCTCTCTCTCTCTCTCTCGCCCCTGTCTGTCTCTCTCTCTCTCTCTCTCTCTCGCCCCTGTCTGTCTCTCTCTCTCCATGCTCTCTCTCTCGCCCCTGTCTGTCTCTCTCTCTCTGAATCAGGTCTTTAGTTCCCCTCAGGCCACACATGGGACCCACGGAAGACTTAATCACTTTTAGTCCTTCTTCTGAATGTTTATAGATCCAGTCTAGGACACTAACTAAATTGCTTGAGAGAGGAGAGACAGGGACGTACTAACTACTACTTGAGAGAGGGGAGACAGGGACGTACTAACTACTACTTGAGAGAGGGGGAACAGGGACGTACTATCAACTACTTGAGAGAGGGGAGACAGGGACGTACTATCAATTACTTGAGAGAGGAGAGACAGGGACGTACTAACTACTACTTGAGAGAGGGGAGACAGGGACGTAATATCAACTACTTGAGAGAGGGGGGACAGGGACGTACTATAAATTACTTGATAGAGGGGAGACAGGGACGTACTATAAATTACTTGAGAGAGGGGAGACAGGGACGTAATATCAACTACTTGAGAGAGGGGGGACAGGGACGTACTATAAATTACTTGATAGAGGGGAGACAGGGACGTACTATAAATTACTTGAGAGAGGGGAGACAGGGACGTACTATAAACTACTTGAGAGAGGGGGGACAGGGACGTACTATAAACTACTTGAGAGAGGGGAGACAGGACGTACCATCTACTACTTGAGAGAGGGGGGACATGGACGTATTAACTACTACTTGAGAGAGGGGGGACATGGACGTAACAATACTACTTGAGAGAGGGGGGACAGGGTCGTACTATCTACAACTTGAGAGAGGGGACAGGGTCGTACTAATTACTACTTGATAGGGGGGGACAGGGACGTACTAACTACTACTTGAAAGGGGGGGGCAGGGTTGTACTATCTACTACTTGAGAGGGGGGGGGGACAGGGACGTACTATCTACTACCTGAAAGAGGGGGACAGGTTCGTACTACTACTACTTGAAAGAGGGGGGGGGGGGTCATACTATATACTACTTGAAAGAGGGGGACAGGGTCATACTACTACTACTTGAGAGAGGGGGGACAGGGACGTACTCTCTACTACTTGAAAGAGGAGGACAGGGTCGTACTACTACTACTTGAAAGAGGGGGAGGGCAGGGACGTACTCTCTACTACTTTGAAAGAGGGAGGGACAGGGAGTACTCTCTACTACTTGAAAGAGGGGGGGACAGGGACGTACTCTCCACTACTTGAAAGAGGGGGACAGGGTCGTACTACTACTACTTGAAAGAGGGGGGACAGGGTCGTACTACTACTACTTGAAAGAGGGGGGGGGGACAGGGACGTACTCTTTACTACTTGAAAGAGGGGGGGACAGGGACGTACCAACTACTACTTGAAAGAGGGGGGGAGGGACGTACGAACTACTACTTGAAAGAGGGGGACAGGGTCGTACTAGTACTACTTTAAAGGGGGGGGACAGGGACGTACTCTCTACTACTTGAAAGGGGGGGGGGGACAGGGACGTACTCTCTAATACTTGAAAGGGGGGGGGGGGACAGGGACGTACTCTCTACTACTTGAAAGAGGGGGGACAGGGACGTACCAACTACTACTTGAAAGCAGGGGGGGGGCCGACGATCTACTACTTGAAAGAGGGGGACAGGGTCGTACTAGTACTACTTGAAAGGGGGGGACAGGGACGTACTCTCTACTACTTGAAAGAGAGGGGGGACAGGGACGTACGCTCTACTACTTGAAAGAGGGGGGGACAGGGACGTACCAACTACTACTTGAAAGAGGGGGGGGGACGTACGATCTACTACTTGAAAGAGGGGGACAGGGTCGTACTAGTACTACTTCAAAGGGGGGGACAGGGACGTACTCTCTACTACTTGAAAGGGGGGGGTCAGGGACGTACTCACTACTACTTGAAAGGGGGGGGACAGGGACGTACTCTCTAATACTTGAAAGGGGGGGGACAGGGACGTACTCTCTACTACTTGAAAGAGGGGGGACAGGGACGTACCAACTACTACTTGAAAGGGGGGGGGGGCATACGATCTACTACTTGAAAGAGGGGGACAGGGTCGTACTAGTACTACTTGAAAGGGGGGGACAGGGACGTACTCTCTACTACTTGAAAGAGAGGGGGGACAGGGACGTACGCTCTACTACTTGAAAGAGGGGGGGACAGGGACGTACCAACTACTACTTGAAAGAGGGGGGAGGGACGTACGATCTACTACTTGAAAGAGGGGGACAGGGTCGTACTAGTACTACTTCAAAGGGGGGGGACAGGGACGTACTCTCTACTACTTGAAAGGGGGGGGACAGGGACGTGCTCTCTACTACTTGAAAGGGGGGGGGGACAGGGACGTACTCTCTAATACTTGAAAGGGGGGGGACAGGGACGTACTCTCTACTACTTGAAAGAGGGGGACAGGGACGTACCAACTACTACTTGAAAGGGGGGGGGGCATACGATCTACTACTTGAAAGAGGGGGGGACAGGGACGTACTCTCTACTACTTCAAAGAGAAGGGGGACAGGGACGTAATCTCTACTACCTGAAAGAGGGGGACAGGTTCGTACTACTACTACTTGAAAGAGGGGGACAGGGTCGTACTACTACTACTTGAGAGAGGGGGGACAGGGACGTACTCTACTACTTGAAAGAGGAGGACAGGTTCGTACTACTACTACTTGAAAGAGGGGGGGGGGGCAGGGACGTACTTCCTACTACTTTGAAAGAGGGAGGGACAGGGAGTACTCTCTACTACTTGAAAGAGGGGGGGACAGGGACGTACTCTCCACTACTTGAAAGAGGGGGACAGGGTCGTACTACTACTACTTGAAAGACGGGGGACAGGGTCGTACTACTACTACTTGAAAGAGGGGGGGGACAGGGACGTACCAACTACTACTTGAAAGGGGGGGGAGGGACATATGATCTACTACTTGAAAGAGGGGGACAGGGTCGTACTAGTACTACTTCAAAGGGGGGGGACAGGGACGTACTCTCTACTACTTGAAAGAGGGGGGGAACAGGGATATACCATCTACTACTTGAAAGGGGGGGGACAGGGACGTACTCTCTACTACTTGAAAGAGGGGGGGACAGGGACGTACCAACTACTACTTGAAAGGGGGGGGCGTACGATCTACTACTTGAAAGAGGGGGACAGGATCGTACTAGTACTACTTCAAAGGGGGGGGACAGGGACGTACTCTCCACTACTTGAAAGGGGACAGGGACAGGGACGTACTCTCTCCTACTTGAAAGGGGGGGACAGGGACGTACTCTCTACTACTTGAAAGAGGGGGGGACAGGGACGTACCAGCTACTACTTGAAAGGGGGGGGGGCGTACGATCTACTACTTGAAAGAGGGGGACAGGGTCGTACTAGTACTACTTGAAAGAAGGGGACAGGGACGTACTCTCTACTACTTGAAAGAGAGGGGGGACAGGGACGTACGCTTTACTACTTGAAAGAGGGGGGGACAGGGACGTGCTCTCTACTACTTGAAAGAGAGGGGGGACAGGGACATACTCTCTACTACTTGAAAGAGGGGGGGACAGGGACGTACTCTCTACTACTTGAAAGAGAGGGGGGACAGGGACGTACGCTTTACTACTTGAAAGAGGGGGGGACAGGGACGTACTCTCTACTACTTGAAAGAGAGGGGGGACGGACGTAATCACTACTAATTGAAAGAGGGGGGGACAGATATTTTTTTACATTTAATTTTTTTACATTTTAATTTATTTAGCAGACGCTCTTATCCAGATCGACTTACAGGAGCAATTAGGGTTAAGTGCCTTGCTCAAGGGCAGATCGACAGATTTTTCATCTAGTCGGCTCGGGGATTAGAACCAGTGACCTTTCGGTTACTGGCACAACGCTCTTAACCACTAAGCTACCTGCCAGGGACGTACTATCTACTACTTGAAAGGGGGGGGGACAGGGATGTACCAGCTACTACTTGAAAGAGGGGGGGGGGACAGGAACGTACTTCCTACTACTTGAAAGGGGAGGGGGGGCAGGGATGTACTCTCTACTACTTGAAAGAGGGGGGGGGGGACAGGGATATACTCTCTACTACTTGAAAGAGGGGGAGGACAGGGATGTACTATCTACTACTTGAAAGAGGGGGGGGACAGGGACGTACTAACTACTACTTGAAAGAGGGGGGGACAGGGACGTACTAACTACTACTTGAAAGAGGGGGGGGACAGGGACATACTCTCTACTACTTGAAAGAGGGGGGGACAGGGACGTACTCTCTACTACTTGAAAGAGGGGGGGACAGGGACGTACTAACTACTACTTGAAAGAGGGGGGGACAGGGACGTACTAACTACTACTTGAAAGAGGAGGGGACAGGGGCGTACTCTCTACTACTTGAAAGAGGGGGGACAGGGACGTACTCTCTACTACTTGAAAGGGGGGTGACATGGATGTACTATTTACTACTTGAAAGAGGGGGGGATGTACTCTCTACTACTTGAAAGAGAATGAGGACAGGGACGTATTAACTACTACTTGAAAGAGAGGGGGGACAGGGACGTACTCACTACTACTTGAAAGAGGGGGGACAGGGACATAC